>NC_080728.1:23784369-23831869 GCF_019097595.1 Hemibagrus wyckioides
AAGCAGTATAAATTAAACACACACACTGTGAATAAGTTTGTTTATTGGTTTGTGTGTAGTGACGTTTTTTACATGTGTACGATGTCATTTTGCATTGTGTCATCAAATACACAGTGTAGAAACTGCCACTTTACTAAACTTTAAATATCTTTAAATATCTGTGTTTTGGTGTAGAGGATGAAGCTGAGAATTATGATGACGCCATTACAGCTGATCAGAAGTCAGTTATACTGACAGGTATGATAATAATGGGACAGTATTGCATCCACAAGCATCCAAATGATCATTAATGACATTAATGTGGATTTAATAGCTTTTATCTCTACGTTCTGACAGAGGACGTGTCCGAGAACTATGATGATGCAGTTACCACTGAAACAAACCCAAACATCATCACAGGTCAGTTTATTCTGAAGATTCATGGAATTTATTCACCTTAAACATTTATACAATAAAATTCAAGCTTTGTGGTTTAATTACATCTTTGTACACACTGTTGAATTCTGCGTTCTGATTGGTCAGTAGGTGTTGATTAATTTTCTATTTTATTTTCTATAATATTAATGATCCAGTACCTGGTTTCTATAGCAACAGCTCATTCACAGGAAATTATAAATTATCAATAAAATCTGTTGTCATTGACATGGTGAAGTTTTCTGTAAGAAAATTATATTTCATTGTTTTTCAGATTAAAATCCTCTGCTTCATCACACCACCCTGTAACTCAGTATTTTACTATAACAGCAACACACACAGTGGTTTATTACTGATTCATTTATTTGTTCATTAGACAATCCAGAAGATTATGATGATGTCATCACTGAGGAACAGGATGTAGGAGAGACAGAAGGTGAGTGACTTCCTGTTTATTCTGTAATGTACATAAGTTCACAGGCAGCAGTGTAAAAGATTAGATTATATGTGATTATATTATATATGGTATATAATAAATATCAACTTTCAGATCAGTTTTTAGAACAAATATAATTAAACATGTGCATTTATTAAACAGTTTAGATAAGATCTACTGTAAATATTATCTATGATATATAACATAAACATCAGCTTACTGTTTTTATAACAAATCTCCATTCAGTCAGATTAAGAAAACTGATCTGATAAATGTCCTCTATTCTCTTCATTTATTGTTGAAATATCAGAGAAATCCTACATAGTGCATCATTTACTGTATTTTAAGGTGTTACAAAACAATTACTATTAATACAATATAAATGATATATTAAAGAAGTAAATGTGTTTATTTTACAGAATATGATGATGTGGAGGAGAAATCTCAGAAAGAAAGGGACCATGTGACTGAGACACACCCCCAAAGGCCTTTTCTCAGGAAATTACATTTCAACTTTTATAAACACAAAAAATGATTTTATTTTACTTCCAATAATTTCATTCATTCTGAACCATGTTCATTTTCTCACCTTGTTATTAGCAAATAGATTAGGGAGAGTTAAATCACCTCCATTATTACTGAACCAAATGTTTCCAGCTTTCCTTTTACAACACATTTAGTGCTATAAGTCATAGTGAGCTTAAATATCACTGACACACCACACCTCATTTATCTCACCAGTTTATTCCATCAAAATGGCCATAATGTTCATTTCAATCTTTTGGTGAAACATCTGATCTTATCATTCATGTCTAACTGAAACTTGGGAATCTGTTATTCAGTGTTTTTAGAAATGAGTTAATTACATTCCACTTGTTAGATGAAAACTTTATTACATATGTTAAAAATTATTACAATCCAGAAGTATGCAACTGTCTGAAATAGATAAAGATTTTTCATTCATTATGCTCAGGTAATGTTTTATATTTTAAGATCTAATTCAATATTCTATGTTTTCTATGTTGATTTTCTATATGGCTATATGGAATTAGAAAGTGTTGATTAATTTTTCACAACAACACGGCTCTGATAATAGTTAAAATCTTATCATTCATGTCTAACTGAAACTTGTGATTCTGTTATTAAGTGTTTCAGAAATGAGCCAGAATAAAACTTATTACAAATATTAAAATGTTAATATATATATATATATATATATATATATATATATATATATATATATATATATATATATATATATATTCAATTCAATATATATATATCACACCTGAATTATAGTAAAATAATTTTTCTTTTAGTTATTTAATAGTTACGACTGCCACATAAATGATTCTAATAAATGATTCATTTGAATATTTTATTTTTCCTACAGTTCTTCCTACAGTCCTGCTCATTATGTAAGCCCATAATAAACTGATTTAAAACATGTTATATAACAAAGAATATTGTATAATCATTTTTGTTGACATTACTAATAGATGTTTATTTAACATTTATAGAAAGAGTCTCGAGTTTCAGTTCTTTGTAACAGTTATTTATTATTATTTCAGCAGCTGCAGTTAAAGTAATCCTGAAAGTCGGGGTGTTGCAGCCCCATCAGCAGCCTTACTTCCTGCCTCCTTGTATAGAATGAGAAATGGACAAGGAATTTAAATATTTTGTCTAAATAAACAATATGCCAGCAAATGCAACCTTTTTATCCATAGTAAGTAAATATTGTGCCTTATTCTGAGCGCTGTATTCACCTTTTTCACTATTTTATTACATATTGTTTACTTAAACAATTGATTAAATAAAAGTGCTTTTATAATATAATGTGATTATGTGGTTTGTGGCTCTTGTAGTGATAAATCTGTGGTCAGTGTCAGGCAATAAAAATAAATAAATATTTATATATTTATACTCTATACTCTATACACTTCCTGAAACTTCAGGAATCAGGCAGACATAAAACTATTCAGGAGTTGTGTTTGTATTTTTCATAACCTATATAATTACTAATATTTGTAACTTTGCAATATTAACAGTTTGATCTTAATAATAATAATAATAATAATAATAATAATAATAATAATAATAATAATAATACAGCAGCATCCTAACAGCACCCTCAGCAGGTCAGATTAAAAAAAAACATTTCATGAAATAGAAATCTCAGTTTGGAAATACTTTACTGCCATCTAGTGGATGCAAAATTTAAATGTTCTCAATAAAAATTATTATTGAATACTAACTTAAAATGATTAATGTTCATAATACTAAAATCCCGAGTAAATGTGTGTACCTAAAAAAAATTTATAATTATAAGGTAAATGTTTCAAATTCTTTAATATAGTCACAATTTTTTCGAACATTACTTAAAATGATTAATAAATAAATTTATGCTCATGAGAAGAGCTTTGTACACTTGGTGCCTTCTTGTTTGGTATTTTGTTTTAATTTAATTTTTCTTTTCTTTCTTATTATTAGGTGTTTTTGTTTTGATTGTCTAACATATTCACCTTGGTTTATCTATCATAACACAGCTTTTAAATGATTCTCCTGTACATATCTTTTGTTTCTGATTATATTGTTCTTGTTGTTGATTATTATTTATTCGTTTGTTTTGTTCACTTTTGTATTATTGTGGGCAGAGTATTGATGCTTCATAGCTGTACACCTCCATGCTGAGGCTATGGATTTTGATGAGGGGCTGGTCAAAGAAGATCTGTTCGTTCTTTTGTCTGCGCAAGTTCATAATACTGATGTGTACAGAGGTATTAGCGAGCTGCAGAATGTTCACCCCGATGGACTGTTTATAATCGCCGGAGATTTCAATCATGCAAATCTCAGAACAGTGTTCCCTAAATTCCATCAGTATGTGGACTTTGCTACGAGAGGGACGAACACGCTGGATGTTGTTTACACAAATATTCCCAGCGCGTATCGTGTGGAGCCCCGCCCCCACTTCAGCTACTCAGACCACATCTCTGTTATGTATACAGACCACTCGTCAGACCGCTCTAAACCGGTTCTGAAACAGGTTAAAACCTGGCCAGCAGGAGCCATCTCTGCTCTTCAGGACTGTTTTGAGTGCACTGACTGGGACATGTTTAGGGAGGCTGCAACCAACTGCGACTCTATTGACTTGGAGGAATACATGGCATCAGTGACCGCAAGTGCATCGAAGACGTGACCGTCTCCAAGACCATCACCACACGCTCCAACCAGATGGCGTGGATGACTGCAAAAGTGTGTGCTCTCCTGAAGTCAAGAGACTCCGACTTCGGATCAGGGGACAGGGCGGCCTTAAAAACAGCGAGGGCCAAACTGTCCCGATCGATCAGAGAGGCGAAGCGTTCACACGCCCAGAGAATCCACGGCCACTTCCAGAACAGCAGAGACTCCCGGCGCATGTGGCAGGGCATCCAGGTGATCACCAACTACAGAACAACTCCACCTGCCTGTGACAGTGATGCCTCCCTTCCAGATGCTCTGAACAACTTCTACGTTCAGTTTGAGGCACAGAACAACAGCGAGGAAGACCATCCCTCCTCCTAATGACCAGGTGCTCTGACTCACCACGGCTGATGTGAAGAGAACTCTATGCAGAGTTAACCCACAGAAGTCTGCTGGACAAGACAACATTCCTGGCAGAGTTCTCAGGGAGTGTGCAGAGCAGCTAGCACATGCCTCAAGACAACGACCATCGTCCCTGTGCCTAAGAAGTCTACTGTTTCCTGCCTCAATGATTATCATCCCATCGAACTTGCACCAATCGTGATGAAATGCTTCAACTTTATATACTGGGTTAAGATTTTGTATAAAAGCCCTACAGCTCAGGTATTAACTAATAATGCTTTGTCTGGCCCCTTTATTCTTCAAAGAGAGACAAGGCAAAGTTTCCCTCTTTCTCCTTTTTTATTTGTGATGACCGTAGAGCCCCTTGCTCAGTGCATTCGTTCTGATTCTTCTATTCATGGCTTCAACACTTTAAATACAGTCAATAAAATATCTTTATATGCAGATGATATCCTGCTACATATTACTAAACTCCATGTGAGTTTGCCAGTTATTGTGAATACTATTAATGCCTTTGGTAAGTTTCCAGGGTTTAAAGTTAATTTAAATAAAAGTGAGCTAATGCCCATTGGACTAAAAGACTGGTCGTTGATCCAGTCAAATACATTTAAAGTTTTAAAGGAAAAATTTATTTATCTGACCTGTCCAGGGTGTATCCCTGCCTTTCGCCCTATGTGCGATGGGATAGGCTCGAGCAGACCCCCTTGACCCTAATTAGGAATAAACGGGTATAGACAATGAATGAATGAATTTATATCTCGGAATTGTAGTTACCAATAAATACTCTTTGTTCTTAACGGCCAACTTTACACGTGAGTGTGATTGGCTGTCTCTCTCTCTCTCTCTGTCTGTCTCTCTGTAGGGGGCTGAGTGAGGAGATACACTTCTCTCAGTCTCTCTGGGTGAGTGGAGGTGAACACATCGTGTACAGTGAGGAGGGAGATGGAAATCTGTCTGACTTTTATTCTTCTCTCATCCACACTCACACTCACAGCAGCTGGTAAGTTCACACTGATTATTCACACCAAAACATCACACACTTCTCACTTTAACAGTAGGGACGAGTTTTAATCAGGAAATGTCAGAAATTTTCCTGGACTGATTGTAACTTTATAAACAGTGAAAGTGTTTATAAAGATCTTGGTGTGATTATTGACTCAGGTCTTTGGTTTGAAGCTCATGTAGATAATATCACTCGGATAGCCTTCTTTTATCTCAGAAATATCACTAAGATAAGAAATATGATGTCACTTCATGATGCAGAAAAACTAGTTCATGCTTTTGTTACCTCTAGGTTGGATTATTGTAATGCCTTACTGTCTGGATGTTCCAGTAGGAGCAGAAACAAGCTCCAGTTAGTCCAGAATGCAGCAGCTAGAGTCCTAACCAGAACCAGAAGATATGAACACATCACTCCTATTTTAGCCACACTACATTGGCTGCCAGTCAAATTTCGCATTGATTATAAAATTCTGTTACTAACCTATAAAGCACTAAATGGTCTCGCACCACAGTACCTGAGTTATATTTTAGTCTTTAATGATCCGCCACGCCTACTGCGATCAAAGGGTGCTGGTTACTTGGTAGTACCTCAAGTAGCAAAGGCTACAGCAGGGGGCAGAGCTTTTTCTTTCAAAGCCCCACAGTTATGGAACAGCCTTCCAATTAGTGTTGGGGATTCAGACACAGTCTCAATGTTTAAGTCTAGGCTGAAGACACATTTGTTTAGTCGAGCTTTTAATGTATAGTTTTCTTAGGTAAAGGAGCAGATCTGGAAGGTTCATGGTCATAGAGTGTTTGGTGTACTGGGATGTTTGGATGATGTTGCCTTACCACTCTCACAAGTCGCCCAGGTTTGCTGATTGTGAAGTGGTTGGACGCTTTATGTCCCGGGAAGCCTTCATGTCTGTCACCTTCTGGCTCTCCCTTTTAGTTATGCTGTCATAGCTAGTCTTGCCGGAGTCCCTGCCTGCACTTTACACATAATCTACATTGTCTTTAAACATCACATGATCAGAATCATACTTAATGTCTTTCTCTTTCTCTCTCTGTCTTTCTCTGTCGAGTTATACACCCCACTCCTGAGCTCCCAGTGATTGCCAGTTTCCATTGTGACCACTGCCCTACCCCTGGTCGGAGTCTCACCGCTTGGTGGTGCCCACTGATGCTGTGGATGGATCTGTGTGGAGCAGGAGACAGCCATGGACAGAGACACTTGGGGACACCATCACAGATCCATCATTTCATCTGTCAGTTTGTGACAGCAAGGAATTCCTCATGGGCCATTGATTGCTGTTGTAGAAAGGACATTAATCAGTTACAGTTACATTATTTACTGTCCAGTGTCACCCAAATGAGGATGGGTTCCCTTCTGAGCCTGGTTCCTCTCAAGGTTTCTTCCTCATATCGTCCCAGGAGTTTTTCCTTGACACCATCACTACAGGCTTCTCATTAGGGATAAAATAAATTAAGTTTAATGATTAAATTTAATAATTTATTTTTATTTCTAGTTATTTAGTTATTTTTTATTTTCATTTTTTCCCTCTCCTTTCTCCATTTATCTTCTTTTTGTAAAGATGCTTTGAGACAATGTTCATTGTAATAGGTGCTATACAAAATAAATTGAATTGAAGTAGACGCAGTTGTTAACTGATGACATAAACCGACTTCACATTAAACCATGAGGTCAGAATGTGATGGAGCTGTTTGTACAGAGTCTCTGCTTTTATTTCATTTAGTTGATCAAGGAAGAGTCGACTCCACCAGAGGACTACGATGATGCCGTCACTGCTGGACCGATCCCTGATCACGTGGATGGTGTGGTTCTGTTTTGGGATTTGTTTAGAAAGCAGTATAAATTAAACACACACACTGTGAATAAGTTTGTTTATTGGTTTGTGTGTAGTGACGTTTTTTACATGTGTACGATGTCATTTTGCATTGTGTCATCAAATACACAGTGTAGAAACTGCCCCTTCACTAAACTTTAAATATCTTTAAATATCTGTGTTTTGGTGTAGAGGATGAAGCTGAGAATTATGATGACGCCATTACAGCTGATCAGAAGTCAGTTATACTGACAGGTATGATAATAATGGGACAGTATTGCATCCACAAGCATCCAAATGATCATTAATGACATTAATGTGGATTTAATAGCTTTTATCTCTACGTTCTGACAGAGGACGTGTCCGAGAACTATGATGATGCAGTTACCACTGAAACAAACCCAAACATCATCACAGGTCAGTTTTTTAATGTATAAATGTTTACCTTAATTACATCTTTGTACACACTGTTGAATTCTGCATTCTGATTGGTCAATAAGTGTTAATTAATTTTCTGGTACAGCTCTGACAGTACTGCAGATGTAAATAACAGGTTTATATTAATGATCCAATACATAATGGTTCCTATAGTAATATCACATTCACAGGATCTTAAATTGTGGATTAATTCATTTTTAAAAATCTGTTTTTGACATGGTGAAGTTTTCTGTAAGAAAGTTATTTTCATTGTCTTCAGATAAAAAAACAAAGCTCTTGTAGTTCATTCATCTGCAGGGGGAGCACAGACACACACAAACAACAGGGTTGGGTCAAAAACAGTGGAAGCAAATTTATTACTTTTAGGACTTTTAAAGGAGAGAAGTGCACAGGGTAATTAGGGAGATGAAGAAGAGTTAATGGAGGCAGTGGAAGGGCCAGAAAAAGAGACAGAGAGAGAGAAGAAAAAGAAAAAAAAGGATAGCGAAGAAGACTTCGTGAACTTGTGAAGTAGAATTGGAGGTGGTGTTCAGGAGGTTAGCTGGCAGAGGGTTGGCAGTCCTGGCGTTGTGGTGAGGAGCATGGACAATGAGTGTTTCTCAGTGATTCAGCCAGGGGAGGTAATCTGGGTGTGTGCAGTGTTGTCCTTGCTTACAGGCTACCTGAACACGGGCTATTAGTTCTGGCTGCATGAGCCACCTCTGTGCGCTCTCTGTCTCATCTGGCTGGCTACCCTTCACTCAGAGGGTGAGTGAAGCCAGCAGAGCCTCTGATTGGCCCGCTGGTGCTGCTCCAAATCCACCCTTTTCCCATGCTAAACAGCACTGTCCACGGTTCTAAGGTAGTGCTGATTGATGCTGGTCCTGGTGCTGAAGTAGCCATAACTGGTGCTGTCCGTGGTGCTGAAGTAGCCATAACTGGTGCTGTCTGTGGTGCTGAAGTAGCATTTTCTCTTCAGAACTCTCAAGGGAGTTGTGTGAGGAGCTCCAGCCTTAGGAGGAGGGATGGTCTTCCTTGCTGTTACGTTGTTCTGTGCCTCAAACCGAGCGTGGAAGTCATTCAGCACGTCTGGAAGGGAGGGGTCACTGTCACAGGCAGGTGATGTTGTCCTGTAGTTGGTGATCGCCTGAATGCCCTGCCACATGCGCCAGGAGTCACCGCTGTCCTGGAAGTGGCCGTGGATTCTCTGGGCATGTGTGCACTTCGCCTCTCTGATGGCTCGGGACAGTTTGGCCCTTGCTGTTTTTAAGGCCGCCTTGTCCCCTGCTCTGAAGGTGGAGTCTCTCGACTTCAGGAGAGCATGCACTTTTGCAGTCATCCACAGCTTCTGGTTGGAGCATGTGGTGATGGTCTTGGAGACAGTCATGTCATTGATGCACATGCCGATGTAGCCAGTCACTTATGCCGTGTACTCCTCCAAGTCGAAAACATAATTTATTGTGAGTAAAAATCAACGTAACTAACATATATCTGTGTGTCTGTCTGTGTGTGTGTGTGTGTGTGTGTGTGTGTGAGAACGAGAGAGAGAGAGAGAGAGAGAGAGAGAGAGAGTCTTTTCATAAACATTAGTTTAAATAAAATCTCTCTCTCTCTCAGACAGTGTGAGGTTGGTGAATGGTGGAAGTCGCTGTTCTGGGAGAGTGGAGGTTCTTCAGGATGGTCAGTGGGGAACAGTGTGTGGTCGTAACTGGGATGAGGTCGATGCTGCAGTGGTGTGTAGAGAGCTGCGCTGTGGGGAGGCTGTAAACGCACCACAATATGGTCACTTTGGACCAGGATCAGGACCAATCTGGATGGTTGATGTGAACTGTAGAGGATCAGAGTCGACACTGAAGGACTGTGGGTCATGGGGGAGAGGGGAGAGTTACTGTAATCATGGTCATGATGCTGGAGTCACCTGCTCAGGTAAACTTCTGTATTTAAAACAAACACTGGGATTAGTTAGGTTATTTGTTAATTATTATGACTGAATTAATGGATTTAAATTATACAAATAAATAAACTTTATTAAAGTTTTGATTTTATTTAAACATTTTGGAACAATATTTTATAACATTTAAATGATTTCTTGATATTCTATCTTGTTGAAAATTTACACAATATTTACACAATTAAATAAAACACAGGTCAGACTTTGAGACTCACTGCTGGTCCTCACCGGTGCTCTGGGAGAGTGGAGGTGTTTCATGGAGGTTCCTGGTCCACAGTGTGTGATGCTGACTTTGACCAGCAGGATGCAGAGGTTGTGTGTCGAGAGCTGGACTGTGGGATTCCTGTGGAGGTTCTGGGATCAGCTGCTTTTGGACGAGGGGAGGGTCAGGTGTGGACAGAGGAGCTTCAGTGTAGAGGAACTGAATCTGACATTACCTTCTGTCTAACATCATCTTCACTCAAACACTCACACTGTTCCCATGACAACGATGTGGGATTAATATGTTCTGGTTAAGTATCATGATGTAACTTCTGTTTAAATAGAGACCACATAGCTGTCCATCAAACTTTAAGGTGCCTGTGTTAATGTTCCTCTTTCACTGAGCTCTCGGCTGTTTGTTCAGGTCACACAGAGGCGCGGCTGGTGAACGGACCGGACTCCTGTTCTGGTCGAGTGGAGCTCCAGTACCTCTTGCCTTGGACTTCATCCTACAATTCATTCAGAACTCTCTCTCTCTCTCTCTGTATCTCTGCCCCCCCTCCCCCCCCTTTGTGTCTCTCTCTCTCTCTCTCTCTCTCTCCCACTCACTGTACCTTTCATAAGAATTCTTTACTTCCTGAAGGAGGACCCTCTCTAATGAGGAAAGACTTTCTCATATTGGTTCATATAAGGTGTTCCCTCAGTAGTTCTTTGGGTACGTAGGGATTTTTACTTCCTGTAAGGGTTCTCCTTGGTTAAACACTCTCTTGTAGGGTTCTACACAGAACCTCTAAGGTGAATTCTCACAGCAACAAGCCAATAAATCTAATAATTCTACATCTATTCTCAGATCACAAGACCCTTCAGCGGATAGTGAGGACCCCACACACCCCTCACACATACTCTTACACACCCCACACACCCCTCACACACACTCTTACACACCCCACACACCCCTCACACACACTCTTACACACCACACACACCCCTCACACACACTCTTACACACCACACACACCCCTCACACACACTCTTACACACCCCACACACCCCTCACACACACTCTTACACACCACACACACCCCTCACACACACTCTTACACACCCCACACACCCCTCACACACACTCTTACACACCCTACACACCCCTCACACACACTCTTACACACCCCACACACCCCTCACACACACTCTTACACACCACACACACCCCTCACACACACTCTTACACACCCCACACACCCCTCACACACACTCTTACACACCCCTCACACACCCCTCACACACACTCTTACACACACACACACACTCGAACACCCCCCCCCCACACACCCCTGGCAGACACTCTTACACACCCCACACACCCCTCACACACAATCTTACACACCCCTCACACACACTCGAACACCCCCCCACACACCCCTCACACACACTCTTACACACCCTACACACCCCTCACACACACTCTTACACACCCTACACACCCCTCACACACACTCTTACACACCCCACACACCCCTCACACACACTCTTACACACCCCACACACCCCTCACACACACTCTTACACACCACACACACCCCTCACACACACTCTTACACACCCCACACACCCCTCACACACACTCTTACACACCCCACACACCCCTCACACACACTCTTACACACCCCACACACCCCTCACACACACTCTTACACACCCCACACACCCCTCACACACACTCGAACACCCCCCCCCCCCACACACACCCCTCACACACACTCTTACACACCCCACACACCCCTCACACACAATCTTACACACCCCTCACACACACTCTTACACACCCCACACACCCCTCACACACACTCTTCACCCTCTTGTCATCTGGAAAGAGGTACCGAAGCATTTGGACCCTCACAACCAGACTGTGTAACAGTTTCTTTCCTCAAGCCATCACACAAAGAGTGTCACTGAGTGTTAATGTCTATGCTGTTGTCTAAATATTATTTCTCTTTATATATATTATTTTTTATTTTTTTTACAAGCTAACAGACTTTCATATCTTTCAGCTTTTACACCTTCAAAACTCTGAATGTTCTCTAAAGGCCAGTTATCTAAAACTAATCTCTTTGTTTACTTTTCTTTTTTATTTATTTGTTTCTTTATTTTATTTTATTTATTTATTTATTTATTTATTTTTTACCTTTTATTTATTTAACCTTTTTGTAACAGTTTTAAAATGTATAATCTATATTTACTGTATAAATTTTATTTATTAGTGTTTACTTTACCCTCAGTGTGTTTGTGTGTTTAATGATGAAGAGGTCAGTAGCGTAGAGTAATCGTCCAAACACCGTTAGTCACTGTGTAATGAATGACATTTCAGCACACACACACACACACACACACACACACACACACACACGCACACACACACACACACACACACACGTTTCCTCCATCTGCTCTGATGTATCATTCAGTAAACTATAAACAGTGTGTGGACTCGGCAGTACGACGCTCACAGTGAAACAGAGACACTGAGTGAAGGAACAATACAGTATTGTGTATATAGGATACACAGCAGTATCCTAACAGCGCCCTCAGCAGGTCAGTTGAGAGAAAACATTTCACAGAAACAGAAATCTCAGATTGGAAATGCTTTACTGCCATCTTGTGGCAGAAATTTTAATGTTCTTAATAAAAAATTATAATTTAATGGTTATTTAAAATGATTAATGTTTATTATCCTGAAACTCAGAGTCAGTGTCAGTGTACCTAAAATACATTTCTAATTGGAAATTAAATGGTAAAAATTCTTGAATATAGTCAATATTCAGCTCCTGCTGCTGCTCCAGATGGCTGCCTGTCAGAGTTGTTCTGAACTGTTCTGTCTTTTACTTTTTATTTCTTTTCTGTACTTTCTTTCTTTTCTTTTTCTACAGTGTTTTCTGTAAACAGTGCAGCATGGTGCAGCAGTGCAGATTTTTTAGCCTATTATTCTTTGTTATCATTGCTTTTGATGCACTTTTATCATGACGGATTCCTGTCCTACCGAGGATGGGTCAGGGCTCCACTGTTTACACCAGGGTTCAGCTGATGAGCCTTCCTGACCCCCTATTATTTCCCCATAGAGATTTCCTGTATCATTATCATCCTGAGAAACCCCTGAAACAAATCATCATCACAGCTCAGTTTTTTTATATTGTATAAATGTTTACTTTAAACATTAATACAATAAAATTCAAGTCTCATGGCTTAATTACCTCTTTGTACACACTGTTGAATTTTGCATTCTCATTGGTCAATTTTCTATAACAGCAGCTTTGACAGTACTGCAGATGTAAATAACAGGTTTATATGAATGATCCAGGACATTGTGGTTATTATAATAACAACACATTCACAAGATCCTGAATTGTGAAATAATTTATTTTTAAAAATCTGTGTTTTTTGACATTGTAAAGATTCCTGTTAGAAAGTTTCATTGTTTTCAGATTAAAAAAACATTTCTTGTAGTGCATTTGTCTGCAGGGGAGCACAGACACACAAACAAAAAACAGGGTGAACAAATGTGTTACTTTTAGGAATTTTCACAGGGGAATTAGGATGATGAGGAAGAGGTAAGGGAGGCAGTGGAAGGGCCAGAGAGAGAGAGAGAGAGAGAGAGAGAGAGAGAGAGAGAGAGAGAGAGAGACCTCTGGGTGTGTGCAGTGTTGTCCTGTCCAATAATCATGATGTCTAATCAGCATCTTGATATCCCACACCTGTGAGGTGGATGAATTATCTCAGCAAAGGAGAAGTGCTCACTAACACAGATTTAGACAGATTTGTGAACAATATTTGAGAGAAATGGGTCTTTTGTGTACATAGAAAAAGTCTTAGATCTTTGAGTTCAGCTCATGAAAAATGGGGGAAAAACAAGTGTTGCGTTTATAATTTTGTTCAGTGTAGATAATCAATAAATATTACTAAATATTAAATCTTAATTAATAATACTATTAAAGAATTAAATTAAAAATAAGTAAATAAATAATTAATAGAAATAAGAAATAAATATAACATGAATGATGCGTGCAATTATTTGAAAACAGTAGAATGTGATATGCAAATATGTTACATGTAGTAACAGTAAAGAATGTGTAAACAGAGTGGAATGTGATGTACCATATGTACAGGTGTGTTACATGTAGTAACAGTAAAGAATGTGTAAACAGAGTGGAATGTGATGTACCATATGTACAGGTGTGTTACATGTAGTAACAGTAAAGTGCAGAATGACAGACTGGAAGGTTGTGAGTTTGAGTCCCAGGATCATCAAGCTGCCACTGCTGGGCCCTTGAGCAAGGCCCTTAACCCTTAAATGTTCATTTGTATAAAATGAAATAGAAATGTAAGTCCTTTTGTATTAGGGTGTCTGCTAAATACCATGAATGTAAATGTAAGGTGTGTTACATGTAGTAAAGTGCAGTGTTCAGAATGTCAGTGTAGAAACTGAGTCTTTATAGACTCCTAATGGATCTGTGTGGCAGTCATCAGACTGTGGAAGTACTTTCCTGATGGCACAGGCTGAACAGACCGTTAACGGGGTGGATGGAGTCTTTAATGATTTCAACAGATCTGGTATTACATGGTTTATGCCAGATATATGGAACTGTCTTAAATATATAAACAGCTTTCTTTCAATATTCTCAGGGTTTTATAAAATATGGATTTCCTCCATGGCTCCTCATAATATATATAGAAGGAATAGGAAGATGTTTTACATTGTGAAAGCTACAAGCTGTGAACATGTGGCATGTGCTTTTAGATCACACCTGAATGATAGTAATGTAATTAGTAATAGTAATGTAAGTCTTGGTTAATTTTTCTTAATCAAGCACCATGGCTCTGATAATATTTACAACTGCACCATTAGGTTTAGATTAGTTTATATTTATGTCCTTGTTCTAAAACGTTATCTGTTAGAAAGTCTGCAGTAGGACCTGTTTTCTGTAGTAGACTTGTTTCCTGCACGACCTAATTTAGTGTAACACACAACAGAGCTGTACTACAGGTGTTCCATTATGCGTGTGTGTAGTGTTCTGTGTGATGCGTTCCTGTGTTGCACGTGACTGTACATTATCTGTACATATGTTTAATGCCTATTGTTTATGTTTTCCATGTTCCTAGACATATAATTTCAATCACCAGTTGTTTCTTTTCTCTGCCGCTATGAACCGCTAGCTAGCGTTAGCATTAGCCTCGGTGCGCGAGTAGCACTAGCTTGTTAATTCCAACTGTTTATTACAATCTAGCTACTTATTTTGATAATAGTTCATATTTTGTGGACACGTCTGTGGATGATATACTGTTCATATGCCACTTTAAACATTTGTTTACACTTTATTCATTGTTATATTGTTCTATTCCTTTCATTCCTTTAGACCATAAACACAGATCACTATATGATCAGACCTCCACAAAACCAAACCCCCTGTTATTCATGTGAACTGGAAGACTGTTCACTAAACCCGTCTTTGTGAAGAGCGCCTTCCTCCATTGCCTTGATTCTCTAACCGGAATCTCATCCATATTCGGTCCCCTCAACCAGTGTTATTATATTTGTAGTGAGGCTTCATGACATTATCTTTCCTACAGTAACATCTTTCACAGGGACTTGTATAGTGGAAGCTACTCATTATCTAAACCTAAAATAAAGTGATTTAAAACATGTGTCTATATAACAGAGAATAGTGTATAATCATGGAGGATGATGTTTTCTGATAGGAGATGTTTATTTAACATTTATGGAAAGAGTCTCTAGTGTGAGTTTTTTGTAACAGACATTATTTTATCAGCTGCAGTTAAAGTAATCCTGAAAGTCGGGGTGTTTCAGCTCCATCAGCAGCCCTACTTCCTGTCTCCTTGTATATAAAGGGTAATGACAAGAACTTTTTATCCAAATAAACAAAATGCAAGCAAATGCAACTTTTTCCTTTTCACAGTGAGTAAATATTGTGCCTTATGCCCAGCTTTATTCAGCTTTTTCATTATGTTTTTGTATTTGTTTTTAAATAAAAGTGCTTTTATAATGTAATGTGATGATGTGATTTGAGTGAGTTGTTCTTGTAGTGATGAATCTGTGGTCAGTGTCATTATAGAACTTCTCAGGCAGTAAAAATAAATAAATATTTATATACTGGTAAGAAGGTTGTGAGTTCAAATCCCAGCACCACCTTCAGCTCCACCCTAAACCCTGGACAACTCCCCTGTATAATATAATGATATGTAATTAATGAACAAATGCAAATACACACACACTCACACACACACACACTCACACACACACACACACACACACTCACACAAACACACACACACACACACACACACACACAGCTGTTCTCTTTTCCTCTCTGATGAACAGATTCTTAGACATACACACAGATATAAAGTGTTTATCTGGACACCCAGTTACTGCCATGGTTTATGTGGACTCACCCTTCCTAACATTCCATGAATGAAATTCCTGTCATAAGTGCACACACACACACACACACTCACACACACACAGACACACACACACACACACACACTCACACACACACACACTCACACACACAGACACAAGCAAGAACTAAGATGGCAGCTGATTTGCACTCTCTAAAACAAATTTTTCCCTTTATCTTTATATTATACTGTTTAGCACAAATGTGTGACCATATCAGACGTCAGGAAATTACCAACATCAGAACAGGCAGGAATAAAGGAATAAAAACTATTCAGGTGTTGTGTTTGTATTTTTAATAACCTCTTATAACCTTAATAATAATAATAATAATAATAATAATAATAATAATAATAATAATAATAATTCAGCAGCATCCTAACAGCGCCCTCAGCAGGTCAGTTGAGAGAAAACATTTCATGAAACACAAATCTCAGTTTGTAAATGCTTTACTGCCATCTAGTGGATGCATAAAAATTGAATAGTAATTTTAAATTCTTAATGTTTATAATCCTAAATCCCAGAGAAAATGTGTACATAAAATAAATATCAAACTTGAAGGTAAATGTTAAAAAACTCTTGAAATGTATTTATTTGTTTGTTTTGACCACTGTTATATTATTCTGGTTGAGTATTAATGCTTGAGAGCTGTACAGGTCTATGTTGGTGCCACAGATTTTGATGGGGGGCTGGTGGAAGAGGATTTGTTCTTTGTTCTGCACTAGTTCATGATACTGATGTGATGTTCGACACTGTGGCTTTGAAGCTTGTACTGAAAAAAATGAAACAGCTCACACTGAAACCCTGTACCTGAGCTTGTTTAATTTTCCCATAACCATGAGATCTGTGAGGTCAGAATCTTCATTTCCACACACAACAACTTGACTACTTCATGTTCTGGTTCAATAACAGTGTTTATCCCTTGCTCATGTTTCGAGTGTCATTCCCTTCACTAGTGAATAGAGACAGTGCTTTTGAATGATGGGTATAGAACCAGTAGAGGGGGTAAACACCGACCCAAGGGCTCAGCGTCCCTCGTCCTGTTTCTTTGTCAAGTTCAAAACAAATGAATGCAATCATGAGATTTATTAGGATCAGTGGATTAAAATATAAGATATAGGGATTAGGTGAGAAATATAGAATTAATTCTCTTCACACTCCATCACACCCTTACAAAAATAACCTACAGGAATCCTGCAGGAGTTTCATTTTTTCTGCAGGATATCTGCTGGTATCCTGTAGGAATGATGAAATCCTCACATTGACAATATATGCAGGAAATTCCTACAGGTTTTAGAACGGATCCTTCAGTACAACAGAAACATCCAGCACACAAGCACAAGTGAAAAATCCTGCAGGATTGCTGTGAACCTCAGGCAGAAAAAAATCCAAAAAGGAAAGTAGTTTTCTTTTTTTCCTTTTTTTCAGAAAAGAAATGCTTTAGAAAAGTAAAGAAATGTGAAGACTGTGATTTGATTAGTCTGTGTTTTACAGAATGACTTCACACATAAAAAGATGCTTGTTTTCTCCACCTACTGGTGTAACAGTTTAATTTACATTAAGCACAGGTATATGAATCTTTTTATAGAAAATATTTGATTCACTGAGATTCACGCGCTTCTTTGACGTCCTCCTTGCTTCACGTAGCCGATTCTAATGCACCTCAGTCAACTGTCACCAACCAAGTCCTACTTTTATGAAATGATTTTATTGTTAAAGTGCTCTAACTGTTCTGTTTTAAAACACTAAACTGCTGTGTCTCTGTAAAACTAAAACCTGCTGTCGAGGATACATTATAACTAAACCAGTACATAGGCCTACTGCCTGTCAAAACTTATTTTAAGAAAATAACTATATAAAATGAGCTTTATGTATTATGTTGTGTTTTGTATTTTCACTGCTTAAAATTGATGCCAGTGTACTTTTTTATTACCTCAGAAATTATTTTAATCAGCACCGGACGAGACCGTGAGAGCACGCTGGCTGGTGTTTAAGGTAACACTGTTGTCATGATGAAATGAATGATGGGACTATATTGAGTTTTGTACAACTCTGAATCTATCTATCTATCTATCTATCTATCTATCTATCTATCTATATGAGAAAAACATGGGTTCTGGTAGAACGAAGGGAGGAGCCTATGACATTGTCCTTAAAAAGGTCATACTAAAAAAAGTTTAAATCCTGGGGATGTTGTGGATGTGGCCTACGAGACCGAAAGTTCACCAGCCACAATTATAGACACTGAAGGTAAAAAGTACAGCAAACAACAAGATTCAGCCATGATAAAAGATATGTATTTCCTACTTGAGTATTTTTGTCCCTTAAGAGAAAAAAGAACCCCTCAGGAGGAGGATGTTCAGGTTAGAGGAGAGAAGAAGAAAACAGCCATCTGTGTCAAACGTAGAAAAAAGAGTTGAAAAGAAAAAGAAAATTTACACTCCAACTCAGTCCCCATCATCTAAATCACAAGCAGTAATGACACTGAGATGCCAATCTTGTGTTTAGGTCGAAACAACAGCATCAAATGGGACTGGATTAGAGGGGGTGACTGGGCTTTGACTAGCTAGCAGTCTGGTGACAATGGAATCCCCTATCTAGCTGCCTATTTCTCCAGTAAGATCTGGCAACTGCTGTGTAACATTATCAGTAGCATTGCTAGGAGTAGAAGTAGTTGGCCCAACAGGTTGATTTGCTGGGGTTTCAGATGATTGTGGACTAAAAACTAACACTCTAGGTTTACCAATAACATGCTCCCCTACCCCCAACAGCCCTCTAACACTCCCAAGGTATGGTGTCACCATTTCAGAATCTTTCCCAACCCCAGCCATAGTATAAGTTTACAAAAATAACGAAATAAACACAAAAAAAGAACTGACCTCAGAGAACGTCAGACAGGTAAAATGAGGTGAAAGCAACAGTATGGTGTAGAAAATCTGCAGAAAAGTCTCTTTCTTTAGAGTCACTTTTCCTGATGCAGCTACTTGAACGGTGGTGAAACCGATTCCTCAGCCTCCACATTCAGCACTCAGACGTCAGAAATCTGGAACAACTCCGGCGGTCGGCTGCGGCTGATCCAGTTGATCCGGGTCACGGCACCATTTTATGTAGCGGTTTTACTCTGGTTGTGTTTTTTTTCTCTTTAATGATGAAGCAATGTTGACAAGGAAGATCTTGATATCCTTTTTTTATTCTGCAGAAACACAGAACACATATAAATTTGTGCACATCACAACCGCCTCCCCCCCTTCACTCATACTTGCATTAGCAGAGCGAGAGACAACACATCCAACCTCGCTGGCGGCAAAAGTAAATCTAATGTGTAACAATATACACAGAGTAATTAGTACAAAACATTACACGACAAAAAAGAACAAAATAAAACAAAATATAGGTTAGACAATAAAATACATAATTATGTAGCATATAAATATACCATTAAATATGTATACAAATATATAATAAACAACATATGATAATAACAATAAATATATATATAAAGATATTATATTGTATTCATGAATATTATAGGATGGATATTTAGATGGAAAGTGTCAGACATCATATAATTACTTAATATAATTGCACAGCCAAAATCTAAATTAAAAACGTCAAATAAACATTCAATGTGTGGCTGCTTTTGCAGAATGCTCACTTTTTTATAGCAACAAACCCATATGCAGTTTAATACACATCTAACATTTACCAATATATATAATGAAATGAACATATAACATACCTGCAGAAACACAGAACACATATAAATTTGTGCACATCACAACCACCTCTCCCCTTCACTCTGCTCACGACATCAGAGCTTTACATTTAAACGTTTAATTAGCACATTAACTTGTTATTAAACTTTTAGAACTCTTACTGTACTCACATTAGCAGAGTGAGAGACAACACATCCAACCTCAATGGTGGCAAAAGTAAATCTAATGTGCCACTGTGCAGCACGAGGCATCATGTGTGTCGCTAATATGTGCTCTACCTGATACAAACTCTGCATACACGGTTCCTCATGGTATAACTATGTACATCTCGTCTTATAAGACAAAATACAATAAATATAAAACATACAAAAAAACAAAAAAAGTTTTTCAGAAGTTCAAATAAATTGCTTTGTAATTATTAACCCGGCTACACTTACACCCACTTTGAGGAGGCAGGTAAAACTGAGAGTCATGTTTTTTTTTACGTCTCCAGTGCTTTCAACACTATGTGACCTGCACTGCTCACTGTACCTGCCCTGTGAAAAACAACATGCCTGGTTCCTGTGCCCAAAAAAAAAACAACCAAGGAAACAAAGTGACTACACACCAGTGGCTCTGACCTCACATGTCATGAAGAGGTCATCAACTACCTCACAGGCTGACCACAGTATGTGAGGCTGCAGAACACCATCTCAGACATCATAGTGAGCAGCACAGGGGCCCCTCAGGGGACAGTCCTGTCTCCCTTTCTGTTCACACTCTACACACTAGACTTCAGACACTGATCACAGTCCTGCCATCTGCAGAAGTTCTCTGATGACTCTGCCATTGTAGGCTGTATTAGGAAAGGCCAGGAGGCTGAGTACAGGAGTGTGGTGGACAGCTTTGTGGAGTAGTGTGGACAAAATCATTTGCAACTTAATGTCTCAAAGACAAAAGAGCTAGTGGTGGATTATAGGAAGCAGAGGACTCACCCTAGCTCAATCAGCCTCATGGGCACTGAGGTGGACATTGTGGACAACTATAAGTATCTTGGTGTCTACATAGACAACAAGCTGGAATGGACCAAAAACACTGATGCACTGTTAAAGAAAGGTCAGAGTTGCCTGTACTTCCTCAGGATAATCAGGTCCTTTAATGTCTGCAGAACCATGCTGCATATGTTCTACCATTCAGTGGTAGCCAGCTTTGTCATCTACACTGTAGTGTGCTAGGGTAGCAGGGTGAAGAGGGCTGATGCCAACAGCCTCAAAAAGCTTATTAGGAAAGCAGGATGTGGTCTCGCGCCACAGTACCTGAGCGATCTTTTAGTCTTTTATGATCCTCCACACCTACTCTGATCAAAAGGTGCAGATTATTTGGTAGTACCTCAAGTAGCAAAGGCTACAGCAGGGGGCGGAACTTTCTCTTACAAAGCTCCACAGTTATGGAACAGCCTTCCAATTAGTGTTTGTGATTCAGACACAGTCTCAATGTTTAAGTATAGGCTGAAGACACATTTGTTTAGTCAAGCTTATAATGTAGTTTTCTAAGGTAAAGGAGCAGATCTGAAGGTTCATGGTCATAGAGTGTTTGGTGTACTGGGATGTTTGGATGCTGTTGCCTTACCACCCTCGCAAATCGCTCAGGTTTGCTGACTGTGAAGTGGTTGGATGCTTTAAGTCCCGGGAAGCCTTCATGTCTGTCACCTTCTGGCTCTCCCTTTTACTTATGCTGTCATAGCTAGTCTTGCTGGAGTCCCTGCCTGCACTTTACACATAATCTACATTGTCTTAAACATCACATGATCAGAATCATACTTAATATCTTTCTCTTTCTCTCTCTGTCTTTCTCTGTCGAGCTATACCCCCCATGTGGATGGTGTGGTTCTGTTTTGGGATTTGTTTTAGAAAGCAGTATAAATTAAACACACACACTGTGAATAAGTTTGTTTATTGGTTTGTGTGTAGTGACGTTTTTTACATGTGTACGATGTCATTTTGCATTGTGTCATCAAATACACAGTGTAGAAACTGCCACTTCAGTAAACTTTAAATATCTTTAAATATCTGTGTTTACCCCACTGGAGGGGGACATGCTCCGTGACTAACCCTTGATGATGCCGTCCTGGGGCATCCTTTCCATCTTCTCCTCAATAGCTCTTTTTTGGGCTTCCAGTACCTGATAAGGCCACTGCTTGACCACCACTCCCGGTGGGGTCTTGATCTCATAGTGGACCAAGTGTGTAAGCCTGGGAGTAATGGAGAAAACATCGGCATACTGGTCCACCAGCTCCATCAGGTCCTGATTCTGGTAGGGATTGAAATCAGCCCCTCTCCTCACCAAAGTATGCTCTGACGTATCTGCATTACAGGCAATGAGAGCAGACACAACAGGCACAGACTCTAACCATTTTTTCAACAGGTTGATGTGGTACAGTTGGTTGTCTGCTGCTACAGTACCTGTATGTTGCAGTTGGTAGTTCATGGGCTTCATTTGTTCCACTACCATTTACAGGCCTTGCCAGTGGCCGAGAAACTTTTAGGAAGCGTCCTGTACGAGGTCACCACCCAAACAGTAGTCTGAAAGGAGTGAATCCCCTGAATGCCTGGGGCACCTCTAGGATGGTGAAGAAGATGTAGGGTAGGAGGAGGTCCCAGTTGCTTCCTTCTTCATCTACCACCTGGTGCAGCATCCTTTTCAGCGACTGGTTCACCCACTCCACCAGCCTGTCGGTCTGGGGGTGGTGTTTGACCTGCAACATACAACTCAGATTCACCATGAGTCAGGATGTTAAAGGCATAGCTTGGTCTGTGAGGATGTCTTTTGGTATCGCCACTTGGCTAAAGAGGAGTATCGGTTCCTTCGCAATTTTCTAGGAGGTGGCCTTCCAAACTGGGACCATCTCGGGGTACCTGGTAGCATACTCCACTATCACAAGGATGTACTTGTGACCCTGGACTGACTTTGACAGCGACCCAACAAAATCCATACCCACCTGCTCGAATGGGACCTCAGTCACTGGCAGCGGGATAATGGGTGCCAGTACAGGTTTTTGGAGGACCATACATTGTCACTGTGGGCACTGTTGCTAGAATTCACCGAACTTGGGTGAACTTGGCCACAGAAAACAGCCCCTTAGCTTCTCTGTTGTGTTCCTATGTGAGAGACCTTAGGTACAGATGTGTGGCACAACCAACAGATCTACTGTTCACGTGATATCCTGCACACAGGCTTCTACTGCACTACTGCTTCATATTTTATTTACAATTTTGTGGATTTTCTGAAATATTTTTTACTCAGAATTGCAAACTAAATGTCACTGTACTTGTACAAAGACAATAAAGATTCTATTCTATTCTCAGGAACATGCAAATTAATTCACTTCAGTTCACATAATGAAAACATTTTCCTCATTTTAAAAATAATGTCTCATATTCAGATTTAAGGACTTAATATAACATAATGAGGACTTAACACTGAAATTACACATATTGTTACTCCAGACATAAACACTATTCAGGAGTTGTGTTTGTATTTTTATTTATGGGTTATATTTGTGTGTTTTTATCACATCTATTATTAGTCATATTTGTAATTTTCTCAACCAGTTTTGATACCCTGACCTCACCCAGCCACTGAGGGGTTAACTCAGCTGTTCCCAAGCTTGGATAAAATAAGGGGTTGTATCTGGAAGAGCATCCAGCATAAAGCATGTGCCAAATCAAATATGTACACTGGATGATCTGCTGTGGTGACACTGAACAGGAAGCAGCCAAAAAATCAACAACATTAGAGGTGTGTGTGTGTGTGTGTGGGTGAGTGGGTGTGTTTACACTTAAAATAATTAAATGCTCATAAATAAATTTAAAACATCAATTTAAAAAGTCTAAAAATGGTTTAAATAATGTTATAATGTAATGATAAAAATTGTGTGTGTGTACATGTGTGTGTAGAAGGGATGTTTAGCTGATGTAGTTACAGTGTGGTTTATCAGTGTGTGTATCTGCTCTGTGCAGCTGTCAGGCATTAATGCTGTACGACAGCCGAGTGTTTCCTCTCTCTGAAATCAGTGTGTGATGTGATCGACTCTCATCACTCACACGCCTCAGAGACAGGAGGTGGAGCTCTGTTCATCAGTCACACACCTCAGAGACGGGAGGCGGAGCTCTGTTCATCAGTCACACACCTCAGAGACAGGAGGCGGAGCTCTGTTCATCAGTCACACACCTCAGAGACGGGAGGCGGAACTCTGTTCATCAGCACTGACGTTATTTTGATATATATGGAGAAAGTGAAAGATGCCTCATCTGATTTGTTATTGAGGCTGTGTGATGATTTCCTCTCGTCTTTCTAATAAGGTAACAGGGAGTGTCATTGGCTGTCTGTCTCTGTCTCTCTCTCTTTCTCTCTCTCTCTGTCTCTCTCTGTCTGTCTCTCTGTAGGGGGCTGAGTGAGGAGATACACTTCTCTCGGTCTCTCTGGGTGAGTGGAGGTGAACACATCGTGTACAGTGAGGAGGGAGATGGAAATCTGTCTGACTTTTATTCTTCTCTCATCCACACTCACACTCACAGCAGCTGGTAAGTTCACACTGATTATTCACACCAAAACATCACACACTTCTCACTTTAACAGTAGGGACGAGTTTTAATCAGGAAATGTCAGAAATTTTCCTGGACTGATTGTAACTTTATAAACAGTGAAAGTGTTTGATTTTTATAGAAAAAATCTATTTTAGATTTTTAGATTTAAAAAGATTTAAGATTTAAAAAGCTGTACATGAGCGTACACACATCATCCTCAGGGTTTGTTCTGAGGCGTCACTTATACAATCAGCTCCAGATTAATGTTTAGAGTTTAGACATGATGTATTGTGTGTGTGTCTCTCTCTCTCTCTCTCTCTCTCAGACAGTGTGAGGTTGGTGAATGGTGGAAGTCGCTGTGCTGGGAGAGTGGAGGTTCTTCAGGATGGTCAGTGGGGAACAGTGTGTGGTATTAACTGGGATGAGGTCGATGCTGCAGTGGTGTGTAGAGAGCTGCGCTGTGGGGAGGCTGTAAACGCACCACAATATGGTCACTTTGGACCAGGATCAGGTCCAATCTGGATGGTTGGTGTGAACTGTAGAGGATCAGAGTGGACACTGAAGGACTGTGGGTCAGCGGGGAGAGGGGAGCGTTACTGTAATCATGGTAATGATGCTGGAGTTACCTGCTCAGGTAAACTTCTGTATTTAGAACAAACACTGGAATTCGTTATGTTATTATTATGATTGAATTGATGGATTTGAAATCTAGCCATGGGGTCACAGTCCAGTGACTTCTGTGCCGGTCCCAAGCCCGGATAAATAGAGAGGGTTGCGTCAGGAAGGGCATCTGGTGTAAAACATTGCCAAATTTAACCATGCGAATCGTCAGTACTCTAAATTTCATACCGGATCGGTCGAGGCCCGGGTTAACAACGACCGCCATCGGCGCCGTTGACCTACAGGGTGCTGGTGGAAATTGGGCTACTGTTGATCAAAGAAGTAGAGGAGGAAGGAGAGTGTGTAAGTAGTGTAAGGTAAGAGTGTAGGACTGAGAATAGGAACTCTGAATGTTGGTACTATGACAGGGAAAGGTAGAGAGCTGGCTGATATGATGGAGAGACGGAAGGTGGATATACTGTGTGTACAGGAGACAAGGTGGAAGGGTACCAAGGCTCATAGTATAGGAGCAGATTTCAAGCTGTTTTATTATGGTGTGGATAGTAAGAGAAATGGGGTAGGTGTGGTCCTGAAGGAGGAGTTTGTGAGGAATGTTCTGGAGGTGGAGAGAGTGTCAGACAGGGTGATGAGTCTGAAGTTAGAGGTTGAAGGGGTGATGTTGAATGTTGTTAGTGGTTATGCCCCACAGGTAGGTTGTGAGTTAGAGGAGAAAGAGAGATTCTGGAGTGAATTAGATGAGGTGATAGAGAGTATTCCCACAGGAGAGAGAGTGGTGATAGGAGCAGATTTTAATGGACATGTTGGTGAGGGGTGATGACAGGTGATGAGGAGGTGAGGGGCAAGTTTGGAGTTAAGGAAAGGAACCTTGAAGGACAGATGGTAGTGGACTTTGCTAAGAGGATGGACATGGCTGTGGTTAACACTTATTTTCAGAAGAGGGAGGAGCATAGAGTGACTTACAAGAGTGGAGGTAGGAGCACACAGGTAGACTACATCCTATGTAGAAGAGGCAATCTGAAAGAGATTAGTGACTGTAAAGTGGTAGTGGGAGAGAGTGTAGCCAGACAGCATAGGATGGTGGTGTGTAGGATTAATTTGATGGTCTGTAAGCAAAGGTCAAAGATAGAGATGGAAAAGAAAACCAAGTGGTGGAAGCTGAAAAAGGAGGAATGTTGTGAGGAATTTAGACAGAAGTTGAGGCAGGCTCTGGGTGGTCAGGTAGTGCTGCCAGATGACTGGGAAAATACAGCAGAAGTGATCAGGGAGACAGGAAGAAAGGTGCTGGGTGTGTCATCTGGAAGGAGGAAAGAAGATAAGGAGACATGGTGGTGGAATGAGGAAGTTCAGGATAGTATTCAGAGGAAGAGGTTAGCCAAGAAGAAGTGGGACATGGACAAGACTGAAGAGAATAGACAGGAATACAAGGAGTTACAGCACAGAGTGAAGAGTGAGGTGTCTAAGGCCAAGCAGAAGGCGTTTGATGAGTTGTACACTAGGTTATACACTAGAGAAGGAGAGAAGGACTTGTACATTTTAGCTAGGCAGAGGGATCGAGATGGGAAGGATGTGCAGCAAGTTAGAGTTATTAAGGATAGAGATGGAAAGGTGCTCACAAGTGAGGAGAGTGTACGGAGGAGATGGAAGGAGTACTTTGAAGAGCTCATGAATGAGGAAAATGAGAGGGAAGAAAGAATAGAAGGGGTGAACTCTGTGGAACAGGAAGTAGATAAGATTAGAAAGGATGAAGTCAGGAAGGCTTTGAAGAGGATGAAAAGTGGAAAGGCAGATGGTCCTGACGACATCCCAGTGGAGGTCTGGAAGTGTCTAGGAGAGGCAGCAGTGGAATTTTTAACTAGACTGTTTAACAGGGTTTTAGAGAGTGAGAAGATGCCTGAGGAATGGAGAAGAAGTGTATTAGTGCCTATCTTTAAGAATAAGGGTGATGTGCAGAGTTGCAGCAACTATAGGGGGATAAAGTTGATGAACCATACAATGAAGCTATGGGAAAGAGTAGTGGAAGCTAGGTTAAGGAAGGTAGTGGAAATTTGTGAGCAGCAGTTTGGCTTCATGCCCAGAAAGAGCACAACAGATGCAATTTTTGCTCTGAGAATGTTGATGGAGAAGTATAGGGATGGTCAGAGAGAGCTGCACTGTGTGTTTGTAGACTTGGAGAAAGTGTATGACAGGGTGCCAAGAGAAGAGCTGTGGTACTGTATGAGGAAGTCAGGAGTAGCAGAGAAGTATGTCAGAGTGGTGCAGGACATGTATGAGAGGAGCAGGACAGTGGTGAGGTGTGCTGTAGGGCAGACAGAGGAGTTCAGAGTGGAGGTGGGACTGCATCAGGGATCGGCTCTGAGCCCCTTCCTGTTTGCTATGGTGATGGACCAGTTGTCAGGGGAGGTCAGACAGGAGTCTCCTTGGACAGTGATGTTTGCAGATGACATTGTGATCTGTAGTGAGAGCAGGGAGCAGGTGGAGGTAAACCTGGAGAGGTGGAGGTTTGCGCTGGAGAGAAGAGGAATGAAACTCAGTGGTAGTAAGACTGAGTACATGTGTGTGAATGACAGGGAGGGAAGTGGAACAGTAAGATTACAGGATGAAGAAGTGAAGAAGGTACAGGAGTTTAAGTACTTGGCGTCAACAGTCCAGAGTAATGGAGAGTGTGGGAAAGAGGTAAAGAAGCGAGTGCAGGCAGGTTGGAATGGGTGGAGAAAGGTGTTGGGAGTTCTGTGTGATAGAAAAATTTCAGCGAGAATCAAGGGGAAGGTGTACAGGACAGTGGTGAGACCAGCCTTGCTGTATGGTTTAGAGACAGTGTCACTGAGACAGAGACAGGAGTCAGAGCTGGAGGTAGCAGAGCTACTCTCTTTGGGAGTGACAAGGTTGGACAGGATTAGGAATGAGTACATCAGATACATACATATTGGATGTTTGAGGGACAAAGTTAGAGAGGCCAGGTTAAGATGGTTTGGACATGTCCAGAGGAGGGAGCGCGAGTATATTGGTAGGAGAATGTTGGACATGGAGCTGCCAGGCAGGAGGAAAAGAGGAAGGCCAAAGAGGAGGTATATGGATGTAATAAATGAGGATATGAAGCTAGTGGGTGTAAGTGTTGAGGATGCATAAGATAGGGATAGGTGGAGAGAGATGAGTCGCTGTGGCGACCCCTGAAGGGTAAAGCCGAAAGAAGAAGAAGAATTGATGGATTTGAATTATAGCATGAAATAAATTTTATTAAAATTATGATTTTATTTAAACATTTTAAAACAATATTTTATAACATTTAAAAGATTTCTTGATATTCTGTCTTGTTGAAAATTTACACAATATTTAAATAAATAAATAAAACACAGGTCAGAGTTTGAGACTCACTGCTGGTCCTCACCGATGCTCTGGGAGAGTGGAGGTGTTTCATGGAGGTTCCTGGTCCACAGTGTGTGATGCTGACTTTGACCAGCAGGATGCAGAGGTTGTGTGTCGAGAGTTGGACTGTGGGATTCCTGTGGAGGTTCTGGGATCAGCTGCTTTTGGACGAGGGGAGGGCCAGGTGTGGACAGAGGAGCTTCAGTGTAGAGGCAACGAATCTGTGATTTATTTCTGTCCAACATTATCTTCACTCAAACACTCAGACTGTTCCCATGACAACAATGTGGGATTAATATGTTCTGGTTAAGTATCATGATATAACTTCTGTTTAAATAGAGACCACATAGCTGTCCATCAAACTTTAAGGTTCCTGTGTTAATGTTCCTCTTTCACTGAGCTCTCGGCTGTTTGTTCAGGTCACCCAGAGGCGCGGCTGGTGAACGGACCGGACTCCTGTTCTGGTCGAGTGGAGCTCCAGTACCTCGGTGAGTGGGGCACAGTTTGTGATGTAGGCTGGGATATGAGAGCTGCAGATGTTCTGTGTGCACAGCTGGATTGTGGGAGTGCTGTGGCTGTGGTGGAGGTGGACTGGTTTGGGAATGGGAGTGGCCACATCTGGGCTGATGTGTTTGATTGTCAGGGGAAGGAGACACACCTATCACGATGTGGCGTCTCATCATGGAGTCGAGCTGCATGCTCTCATAAACACGACGCTGGAGTCATCTGTAATGGTGAGATATTAACATCACGTACACCACGTTACTGAATAAAGTCAGAGTTCATTAGAATATTTAAATGATGTTCTTCTGCTTCAGGATCATCCATGGTGTTTCATGAGGGGCGAGTGCGGTTGTCTGGAGGGAGAGAGTGTCAGGGGGAGGTGGAGATTTATTTCAGGCAGGACTGGAGGAGAGTTCTCCTGGACTCGTGGAGTCTGTCTGAGGCGTCTGTGCTCTGCAGACAGCTGGGCTGTGGCTCTGTGCTGAACTACCGCTCCTCTCCATCCACCACTGAACACAAACACATGTGTGTAACGGGTTTCAGCTGCTCTGGGAGTGAAGCTCATCTGGGGAACTGCAGCAGGCCACAAGCTGAACCTGTCAACTGCAGCTCTGGGGAACAGCTCTACATCACCTGCTCAGGTAAACACCTACAGATGAGCAGACATGTACAAAACCAGCGCTTTAACCTTCCTCTTGTGTTAGCTTTCTGTTACCATCCCTTATGTTAACGGGTCGGTTTTGACCCGTGTCTTAAACCAGCCATAAAATACAATCAAAACAATGATTTAGCATCCAATTTGTTTTCTACCTCTTGCTTACCTTGTTAGACTTCCTGATCCATGAATAGATTTGTTTTAAGAATTTTGTTGTGCCCCCCTGGGCCTTTCTTTTCACAGCATACCTGTCATTTTCAACTGAAAAAAAAAAGGTAAAATGAACCTCATGAGAATTATATAAATTAATAAAGGTTGTTATTTTACCTGACTATTACTGAGAGGTATTAGAACACATTTCTAAAATAAATTTGTTTTATTTTATTTTTATTTTAATAATATTAATTATAGTAACATCTATGGTGTTACCGGTCAATTTTGACCCATATATATTTACTTCAAGAAAAAGGCAAAAGTTCTTTTTTTTTTGTTCTTTACTCCTGAGAAGTTCTTGTCCAAGGTCACAGCTTGTAAAAAAAATGTCACGTGATGTTGTGACCCCGCAGTGTGTGCGTGTGTCTGTGTGTGTTTGTGTGTGTGTGTGTGTGTGTGTGTGTAATAAAGACCCCCGCTCCATCAGGTTGGTTGGTTCTGGGGGAGACTGTGCAGGAAGGCTGGAGGTTTTCCACAGCGGCTCGTGGGGGACAGTGTGTGATGACTCGTGGGATATTGAGGATGCCCAGGTGGTGTGCAGACAGCTGCAGTGTGGAGTGGCCCTCAGTACCCACATACCAGCCTGGTTTGGTCCTGGAACTGGGTCCATATGGCTGAATGAGGTGGAGTGTGAGGGGAACGAGACGTCCCTGTGGAACTGCAGATTTCAGCTGTGTGAAGAGGGTGAATGTGGACACCATGAGGACGTAGGAGTCGTCTGCTCAGGTACAGTGTGATGACTGACAATAAACCTGTTAGATATGTATATTCTCTTGTCCCTTGATTCTAAACAAAACCTGTGCAGCTTGTGATGTTGAACTTCACTGCTGCATTTGATACTGTTGACCACTCGATTCTTCTTACACACCTGGCACAACAAGATGGCCTTCAAGGTCCCATACTGCAATGGTTTAGGTCATATTTATCAAATAGGACTTTCTCTGTTATGATTGGTGATCTATCCTCCTCCCCAGCCCCTTTGACCTCTGGTGTTCCACAGGGTTCCATTTTGGGCCCTGTTCTATTTTCTTTGTACATGTTGCCATTAGGGTTGATTATTTCAAAGCGCAATGTTTGGTTTCATCTCTATGCAGATGATTTACAAATCTATCTGGCAGTTGTGCCAAATTCTTCTGATGCTCTTGAATCCATCCACAGATGTTTGTATGACAAACTCTGGCTGTTACAGAATTGTCTCTGTGTGAACGAGAATAAAACAGAGTGGCACCCCCAACCTTCCCAGTTTTGTTGCTGCTGGTCTTGATTCTCCAGCCTCTCATTTTAGCCAAGCAGTCAAAAATTTGGTCAAACACATCGACTCTGTTGTCAAGGCAGAATTTTTCCATCTTCGCCTCCTCGCGTAGATCAAGCCCTTTCTGAGTCGGAGTGATCTAGAGAAAGCCATTCATGCTTTTATTAGTTCCCGGCTAGACTACTGCAACGCTCTTTATGTTGGAGTCAGTCAAGCTCGTCTGCTTCACCTGCAACTTGTACAGAATGCTGCGGCTCGTATGCTGGCTAATACTCGTAAATATGATCATATCACACCAACCCTGTATTCCCTCCACTGGCTTCCGGTACAGTTCCGGATACAGTTTAAACTTCTGCTGTTTGTTTTTAGTTCAATCAATGGCCTGGCACCTTCTTACTTGTGTGAGACAGAAAGCTTTTACCAACAAAGTAGAGCTTTACGTTCTGCTGACCATAACGTACTAGAGGTCCCTCGGTCGAGATACAGACAGTGGGGTGATGGCTCCTTTGCAGTGACCGGTCCTAAACTCTGGAACACAATTCCTTATGAGTTGCATACTATTACTGACCTGCCTCTGTTTAAAGCCAAACTCAAGACTCACTTATTTAAAATGGCTTTTGGCTTATAATCATTTTCTGTGTTTTGTATATCTCATTGTAATTTTGTTTCAATTTCATTTTACATAGACATTGTTTTAATCTCCTTTTTAATGCTGTAAAGCACTTTGGTTCAATTTAGGTTGTTGTAAGGTGCTATACAAATAAATGTTGATTGATTGACTGATGTATATGTTTTATTTCCATGTATATAAGTTATATGTTGTGCATAATTGTGTATCAGTGTCTACACGTGTTCGTATTTTATTGGGGATGCTTTATCCAACAGTCGTTTATTATAAATAGTGTTTTTTTAAAAAGTTTTATTTTTAAAGTTTACCTCTAATAACCCAGCCAGAGGCAGACGCAGTTCAAAGTCACCAGTCTCCAAGTGGTTCTATCCACACCAGTCCCATATACTGTATCTCCAGGTAGTTCACAGGGGGCCATCCTCAGTAACAGTGAGCACCAACAAGTTATAAGACTCCAACCAGAAGTAGGACATCAGGATGGATCAGACAGGTGCAGAGAAAAGAAGCGGTCAGGATACTTTCCACTGTATAGCAGCCCTTGTAGGAATGCTAGTACTCCAGGAACTGTATCCTGGTTATTGATGCATTTGACCATAACTTTCTCAAAATAGATTCGCACAGGGTCCTGTCACAGAACCTTTATGGACAACTAATATATAGACAGTGCAGGTAGTTTAGGTAGATGACAAGACTAAAAACTAATGAAGGAAACCAAATCAAACTTGTAGCCTCCAAAATGTATAAAATACCTTCAGTCTAAAACAATGTCCATTGTTAAAAGCCAATTTAACAAAAAAATTTAATTGAATTAAATAAAATACAATTGATTTTAATTGAATTCAGGAGTTTATCATGACTGAAGAGCCATTGGTGTGTGAAGACGTAGAATCCACCACACTGTGGTATGGAACTTGAGAACATGTGCCCATGGCCCTACCTCAATAAAATGTTTAAAAGAAATGAGGTATATTCTTTACCTCCCTAGAATGCATGAATTCCAGGTTATTTTTACAGCTACTTTGTTACTGTTAACTGCTGATGTTTAAGTCTGTTATTTTAAACCAATGCCAGATAAGACTAGTAGTAAGACTTTTAACTAAGCAGCAAATCAGATTCTATGTTAGTGGCAAATATTGGTTACTTACAGAAAACTCTACTTCTAATTACTTAATGATGAAATTATGTAATATTAATCATGCACATGAATACAATTAAATCAGTTTTTTTTTGCTTTCATTTGAGAATGCAGTATTTTTTATCCAGATTCTTTTAAACAGATAAGTTTATTATAGTGTATACTTTTACTTGAGTACAATTTCTCAGTATTTTTGATCCCTGGTGTTTAGGTCACTTTGTGACTTTGTTGAAGTTTTTTTTAATGTGTGCACACGCCCACACAAAGGTACCCAGGTGATTCTCAGTGTCTCTGACAGTTAGAAAGGGTGAAACAACACTGTGGTTAATGGTTAATGAAATGTGTCACAAACATAATGTTTACAAAATAAAGCACCAGAGATTTATTAACCTTATAATTGTGCAATTTTGTAAGTAGATTAATGATAGTGGACTGTGACCCCATGGCTAGATTAATGATAGTCTCTACAACATCAACAATTATTTATAAAATAAATTTAGTCTCACTCTCAGTCATTCTTCTCTCTCCAGAGTTTAAAGAGATCCGACTCTCAGAGGGCTGTGAGGGGAATCTGGAAGTGTTCTACAATGGAACCTGGGGTAATGTGTGTTACAATCAGATGGATGATGAGACGGTAAACATGGTGTGTCGAGAGCTGAACTGTGGAAGACGAGGCAGTCTGTCAAACACTGAAGCACGAGTAAAATCTGCTCCTAATTGGCTGGATGAACTGAAATGTAGGAAACACGACTCTAATCTGTGGCAGTGTCCATCTTCACCCTGGGGACAGAACAGATGTGATAATCATGATGAAGTGGCTCGTATTACCTGCACAGGTGCAATCAGATCAGATCTCTTCTGGTTTTATATGTTTCTGTAAATGTTTATTTATGAAAAGTGCTCAAACATGTTACAGACATAAAAAAAATTAATTTCACAAAACAGTTATACCAAATGTCTGCATGCTCTGAGAGATCTAAAAGTGCATGTGAAATATTTTACTAATGAATGCCTCTTATTATGGCAGAAGATGAAACGTCTCTACAGATACAAGAAAAGTGCTCTTCAATCCCCCCTCAGAAACACTGCTCAAGTAAGGATATATAAAGGTTTTGGTACAGTAGTTCCTTGAATTTGTATTTGTTTATGACAGAATATTTTACTTTAGGTATTTACAAAAAAATTAATTCATGTTAAGCACTTTAACATAAACATCTGAATTTTAATAAAGTTGGTATATTATTGGTTGATATTCTTTTGTAGAACACAACAATCTAAACATTGTGATATTGACTGTAAGGTTTATGTTAAACTAGACCATGTTGAGTATAATATAAGGTGAGATGATCATGGTGTTGTAGTGAGCTGTGTGACTGGAGCTGTTATTCAGTGTTGGTGTGTTTCCTCTTGTGTGATGTGTGTGATGTAGAGCACTGGTCTCTCAGGCTGAGTGGAGGAAAGGGAAGCTGCTCTGGGAGGTTGGAGGTGTATCATAACTCTACGTGGGGCTCCGTTTGTGATGATCGGTGGAACATCAGGAACGCTCAGGTGGTGTGCAGACAGCTGGGCTGTGGGTCGGCGCTGAGTGCTGATAGGAATGTTTGGTTGGGTTCTGGTGAAGGGACTATCTGGATGAACAGAGTGAAGTGTCGAGGGGATGAGATTCACCTGTGGGACTGTCATCATTCCCTGAAGAACCACACTGACTGCTGTCATGCTGGAGTCACCTGTGCAGGTCAGAGGGGTGTGCTAACTTTTCAGCTTTCTGTCTCAGTGATAAGACTTGATAACTTTTATTTAGAATCTTAGATGTTTGATTGAAAGCTCAGACCCTAAACTGTAAAACACTGATCAGCATGTCATAAACCTTATTCGGGGACACTTTATTTTTATTGTGTGATAGAAAGTGTTTTTCTCTCTGTGAATACAGACATATCCACCATGTCCACTGCTACACCCTCCACCACCACCCCCTCCTCCTCCACCACCACCACCACCACCAAATCAGGTATGTGTATTTGTTCGAATACAATATTTGTTATACTTGACCCTTTTCTAAATATTTATAATGACAGTGTCGTATTAAAATCCTCTTATGTTTTTGAGGTCAGTCAGAGCTGATCTATGATAAGTACAACTCCAGCAGCCCCTTTTTTTATTTCACAAATGAAATTAATCAGAAAATGTTTGTTAATTCCCTGAAATTATACAAGATCAGATGGAGGTCCTGTTGCATGAAAAGAAGGCTTAGAGAAAACCCTTCCAAATTGACATAGAATCGAAGGCTGAGAAAATCAATCAAGAACATCTGCAGAACAGCATCCTATCATTTCTACAACATTTTTATACTGACTTCAAAACAGTTTAAGTCAGCTGGACTTGATTAATGCAGTGTTTTCCTATTTTGCTGACCCTACAGTATAATTAGTATTGTCAGAAAGATGGTCAGAAAGATGCTGAGAGAATCTCTTAAACAGAAGTATGGCTCATATCACACTAGCTCTTAAATCATTTCCTCTTTTTCACTGATTTAAATAAAACTCTTAATTTAAATGAAGTTATTTGCCCTTTAACCCACTTGAGGTTAACTTGTAGTTAGCATATCAATAAGTTTCAGAAACCTAGTGTTTTATATTATTGTTATTATTATTAACATTCATGGTTGATGATTAAATTCTTTTATAGTAGATTGTTGACATGTTGATTAAGTTATCTTTGTAGCAGCTTTTAACTGAAATGCTTCAACTCAAGTCAATAAGCTTTTATTGTAATTTCCACCATATATATATCTTATACAGTACATAATGAAAGGAAACATGTCTCCAGGACCCTGGTGCTAAATAAGATAGCACAATGCTAAGGACTGAAAAGAAAGTTGTCCTAGCCACATAAAGTACATTACAATAACATAAACACAGGACATAAAATAACACCGACCAGTGTGGAGATTGTAATTGACCATTGTGCAACTAAGCAGATGTGGACAATAAGAGGTTTCTTGTAAACATAAGTAAACATACAGTGGCAGCAGTTGATGGCAGCAAAAACAAAAACAGCATTGAACTGAGCCTTCTCTTCTATCATCTATCTGCTGTAGGGTTTTGCAAACCGAGATGGTGCAATTCCTAAACCAGGCATTGATGCAGCTGCTCCAGATGCTCTCGGTGGTACCTTTGTGAAATGTGGTCAGGATAGGGGGTGGGAGATGAAGTCAAAAACCATCTCTTTAGTTTTGTTGATGTTCAGAGAAAGGTTGTTGGCTCTACACCGGGTTGTTAGCTGTTGCACCTTCTTTCTGTATGCTGACTCATCGCGCTTGGTATCCAAGATGGCGGCACAGCAGTAGCATGCAGCGGCCACTCCGGAACCAAAATGGTGCTTTCTTTTTGTTTTAGCGCTAAATTAAAAGTGTTCATGTATACGACCGCCAGACGATATTACGGTAAAGAAATCATGCAGTTACTAACTTGCATGATGAAGTACTCTGCAAACTTCGCGTACTCGGCTTGCTGTGAAGTCAAGGCCTTCAGTCCTCGTTGTCGCCTGATGCCGGTGGCCGGGAGAGAGGACGTCGCAAGCGTTGTTCAAGGAAGTGGAAGCGCGGTAAACGGGCGGGTGTCCGTGCTAGGCTAACAACCAACCCTAGCCGGCCGGCACTCCCTTCCATCATCTTGTCCAACGTCTGCTCACTGGATAATAAACTGGACTACATCCGACTCCAGTGAACTACACGGCGTGAGTTCGGAGACTGCTGTGTCTTTGTTTTCACGGAGACGTGGCTCAGCGACAGAGTTCCGGACGCTGCCATTCAGCTAGCCGGGCTAACCGTGTTTCGTGCCGACAGGAATGCAGCTCTGAGCGGTAAGACTCGCGGTGGCGGTGTGTGTGTTTACATCAACACGGAATGGTGTAAAGACTCTGTGCTTGTGTCTAACTACTGCTCTTCGCTAGTGGAGTTTGTGACTGTTAGATGCAGACCTTTTTATTTACCCCGGGAATTCACCACTGCTTTCATTATCGGAGTGTACATTCCACCCAGCGCTAATGCTAAGGAGGCTCTGTGTGAGCTGTACGGAGCTATTAGCGAGCTGCAGAATGCTCACCCTGACGGACTGTTTATCATCGCCGGAGATTTCAATCATGCAAATTTCAGAACAGTGCTCCCTAAATTCCATCAGTATGTGGACTTTGCTACGAGAGGGGCGAACGCGCTGGATGTTGTTTATTCAAACATTCCCGCCACGTATCGTGCGGAGCCCCGCCCCCACCTCGGCTACTCAGACCACATCTCTGTTATGTTGATTCCAGCATACAGACCACTCGTCAGACGCTCTAAACCGGTTCTGAAACAGGTTAAAACTTGGCCAACAGGAGCCATCTCTGCTCTTCAGGACTGTTTTGAGTGCACTGACTGGGACATGTTTAGGGAGGCTGCAACCAACGGCGACTCTATTGACTTGGAGGAGTACACGGCATCAGTTTCCGGCTACATCGGGAAATGCATCGATGACGTGACCGTCTCCAAAACCATCACAACACGCTCCAACCAGAAGCCGTGGATGACTGCGAAAGTGCGTGCTCTCCTGAAGTCGAGAGACCAGATCAGGGGACAGGGCGGCCTTAAAAACAGCAAGGCTGAAACTGTCCCGAGCCATCAGAGAGGCGAAGCGTGCACATGCCCAGAGAATTCACGGCCACTTCCAGAACAGCTGAGACTCCCGGCGCATGTGGCAGGGCATCCAGGCGATCACCAACTACAGGACAACTTCACCTGTCTGTGACAGTGATGCCTCCCTTCCAGATGCGCTGAACGACTTCTACGCTCCTTTTGAGGCACAGAACAACACAACAGCGAGGAAGACCATCCCTCCTCCTAATGACCCAGTGCTCTGTCTCACCACGGCTGACATGAGGAGAACTCTATGCAGAGTTAACCCACAGAAGTCTGCTGGACCAGACAACATTCCTGGCAGAGTTCTCAGGGAGTGTGCAGAGCAGCTAGCAGATGTCTTCACTGACATCTTCAACATCTCGCTGAGCAGCTCCATCATCCCTTCGTGCCTCAAGACAACAACCATCGTCCCTGTGCCAAAGATGTCTACGGTTTCCTGCCTCAATGACTACCGTCCCGTCGCACTCACACCAATCATGATGAAGTGCTTCGAGAGGCTCGTCATGAGGCACATCAAGTCACAGCTACCACCCTTGCTGGACCCCTTGCAGTTTGCGTATCATCCTAATTGTTCCACGGACGACGCCATCACCACAACCCTCCATCTGGCCCTCACACACCTGGACTGTAAGGACTCCTACGTTCGAATGCTGTTCATAGATTTCAGTTCAGCATTCAACACAATCATCCCTCAGCAGCTGATTGAGAAGCTGAGTCTCCTGGGCCTGAACACCTCTCTCTGCAACTGGATCCTGGATTTCCTGACTGGGAGACCTCAGTCAGTCCAGATCGGGAGCAGTATCTCCAGCACCACCACACTGAGCACTGGAGCTCCTCAGGGCTGTGTGCTCAGTCCACTGCTGTTCACTCTGCTGACTCACGACTGTGCAGCAATGCACAGCTCCAACCACATCATCAAGTTCGCCGATGACACGACCGTGGTGGGTCTCATCAGCAAGAACGACGAGTCAGCATACAGAGAGGAGGTGCAACATCTAACAGCCTGGTGCAGAGCCAACAACCTCTCCCTGAACGTCGACAAGACCAAAGAGATGGTTGTTGACTTCAGGAGAGCACAGAGTGACCATTCTCCACTGTCCATCGACGGATCCTCGGTGGAGATCGTCAAGAGCACCAAATTCCTTGGTGTCCATCTCGCGGAGAACTTCACCTGGTCACTCAACACCAGCTCCATCACCAAGAAAGCCCAGCAGTGCCTCTACTTCCTGAGGAGGCTGAGGAAAGCCCATCTCCCTTCCCCCATCCTAACTGTGTTCTACAGAGGGACCATCGAGAGCGTCCTGAGCAGCTGCATCACTGCCTGGTTTGGGAACTGCACCGTCTCGGATCGCAAGACCCTTCAGCGGATAGTGAGGACAGCTGAGAAGATCATTGGAGTCTCCCTCCCCTATATCACGGACATTTACACCACACACTGCATCCGCAAAGCTAACAGCATTGTGGATGATCACACACACCCCTCACACACACTCCTACACACCCCACACACACACTCTTACACACCCCACACCCCACACACACACCCCACACACCCCTCACACACACTCTTACACACCCCACACCCCCCTCACACACACTCTTACACATCCCACACACCCCTCACACACACTCTTACACACCCCTCACACACACTCTTACACATCCCACACACCCCTCACACACACTCTTACACACCCCACACCCCCCTCACACACACTCTTACACACCCCTCACACACACTCTTACACACCCCACACACCCCTCACACACACTCTTACACACCCCACACACCCCTCACACACACTCTTACACACACCCCTCACACACACTCTTACACACCCCACACACCCCTCACACACACTCTTACACACCCCACACACCCCTCACACACACTCTTACACACCCCACACACCCCTCACACACACTCTTACACACCCCACACACCCCTCACACACACTCTTACACACCCCACACACCCCTCACACACACTCTTACACACACCCCTCACACACACTCTTACACACCCCACACACCCCTCACACACACTCTTACACACCCCACACACCCCTCACACACACTCTTACACACCCCACACACCCCTCACACACACTCTTCGCCCTCCTGCCTTCTGGAAAGAGGTACCGGAGCATTCGGGCCTCACAAACAGACTGTGTAACAGTTTCTTTCCTCAAGCCATCAGGCTCCTCAACACCCGGGACTGAACTGTTCTACACTCTCTCTCACACACACACACACACACACACTCTCACTCAGTACTGAACTGTATATTAACTCTCTGTCTCTCTCACAAACAGATACACACACTCTCTCTTGACTGTGTGGACGCACACACACACACACACACATAATTTATATTGTTCATTACTTACTGCACTACCTCTACCTGTCATCTGCTGCTATAGTTATATTTATGTTTATTCTATTTGCACTACCTCAACCGCTGCTGTGTATTTTTGCACAATATTTTTGCACAATACTTTTTTTATTTTTACATCATTTCACTTTATCTATTTTATTTCACTTACATTCCATTACACGTTCTTTTCTTTCTTTTCGGTGCTAAGTGTCCTGTGTTCTTTTGTGTTGTCTTTCTTGTATTTATTGTCTTTTGCACTGTCTTGTCTATGCTCTGTTTGCACCTAGCTGCACACTGTGCACTTTACGTGGCTAAGACAAACTTCTGTCCTAGCTCTGTGGTGTTGTTTTGTGCTGAACTTGTTGTTGTATGTTTATGTAGCACCAGGTCCTGGAGAAACGGTGTTTCATTTCACTATGTACTGCATCAGCTATATGTGGTTGAAATGACAATAAAGCTTCTTGAATCTTGAATTGAATCTTGAATTGAATCTTGCAGATGAGACCCACCATGGTCGTGTCATCAGTGAACTTGATGATGTTGTTTGAGCTTTACACTGCTACACAGTAAAGTAAATAGCAGTGCACAGAGCACACAGCTCTGAGGGGCTCTAGTGCTCAGTGTGGTGGTGCTGGTGACTCTGTTACCAGTCCGTACTGACTGCGGTCTCCCGGTCAGGAAGTCCCAGATCCAGTTGCAGAGGGACGTATTCAGGCCCAGCAGACTCAGCTTCTCAGTCAGGTGCTAAGGGATGAGGGTTGTGTGAAGTTTATGATCAGCATTAGTATGTAAGTGTCCTTTCTGTCCAGGTGTGTAAAGGCCAGGTGAAGGGTGGTGGCAATGGCATCATCTGTGGAGCAGTTTGGGTGATATGCAAACTGCAAGTGGTCCAGTGAATGTGGCAGCAGGGTCTTGATGTGCTTCATGACAAGCCTCTCGAAGCACTTAAAAATGATGGGTGTGAGTGCAATGGGACTATGATGATGGTGGACTTTAGGCATGTTGGAACATGGTGCTGCCTAGGGAAATGTTGAAAATATAAGTAAAGACATCCACCAACTGTTCTGCCCATTCCCTGAGCACTCTGCCAGGAATGCTGTCTGGTCCAGCAGACTTTCGTAGCTTAACTCTGCATAGAGTCCCCCTCATATTGGCCAAGGTTAGACAGAGCACCTAATAGTTCAGAGGAGGGGTATTCTTCCTCACTGCCACATTGTTTCTGACCTTAAACCGAGTGTAGAAGTCATTCAGTGCATCTGGAAGGCAGCCATCACTGTCAAAGCCAGGTGAAATCTCCAGTGATAATAAACAGTCCATCCGGTTGAGCATTCTGGAGCTCACTAATACCCCCATAGAGTTCCCATAGTGTCTCTGTAGCATTAAAGCTTGGGGGAATGTACACTCCAACAATGAAAAGTGTGGTGAATTCCCATGTTAAATAAAAAGGCACTGCTTAAGATGTCCCTTCTCCTGGCCACCAGCATCAGGCAATGCTGAGGACTGGATCTGCCTGGTCTTCACAGCAATCCGAGATTGTGACGCTTCTCCAGCACAACATCATACAGGTTGACTGTTGAATGATTTCTGTACTATATGAGTCTTTGGCGGTCATGTACATGAACACCACTTCCTCTGGTGTCCATGTACTATAAAAAGTTCAGCTAGAAACATAAATAGCATCATTCTGGAACTGGAGTGGCTGCTGTGTGCTACTGCTGCACTGCCAATTTGGAACTTGGTGAAGAAATAGGGATTTAGTCTTCATTTATACACATCCAGTGAATCCAGATTGATGAATAAAGTTCAGTTGGTGCCAGGGCAGAAAAGAACCTCGATACATGTCTATCTTGTACCCTGAGAAATGGTGGTTCAAATCAAGCAGCACTAGAGGACAGGAGAGAATTGGTTCAGAATGGGTTTGGGAAGAGTGTGTTAAGGTAGGAGGGATTTTTTATTTTTTTAGGTCTACAGGTAGATAGAAATAAGGTTTCTGACTATTTAGTAACTCTGATTCTTTATTGCATCCTCTGTGGTGTTACCTGAAACGATGCTACATGATGACACTTACCTATGAAAAGGTGTCCACTGTGGAGCAGTAGCCATCAGTGGAATTAATCATCACAGATGCCTCTCTCATGGTGTGGTGTCACAGAGCTACACAACAATCAGGTGGAGTTAAGAGCCATCCATCTGTCCACTAAAGCCTTAGGAGTTAAGACACAATCACATCCTGGCTGTTTATTACTGATATAAGTGATAACAGGAATTGACTAAAATCTCACTATTTTGTAATCAGTACCAACTTTCTGTGGTAAAAAAAGAATAAAACATTTTGGGTCATCCAGTTATAGGAAAATTGTCCACTGTATTTCTTTATCTGTTCATTAGATGGAAGATAATGATGATGTCATCACTATGGAACAGGATGTAGGAGAGACAAAGTGAGTGTCTTCTTGGTTATGTGGTTAATGTATGTAAATGCACAAGCAGTACAGTGAAAGCATGATTATATTATTTCTGATAATATAAATATCAGCTATATAAAACAACTTTAATCCTCTTTCTGTCATCTTCCAAGTGTGTCAGGCAGAGAAGGCAGTGTAAAACAGAGGAAACAAGAGAGAGGCTGATGTTCTAGGATACAGACCAGGATAAGGAGCAACCTGAACAAACCCTCTCTGTCTGCATCTTCCTGATAATGTACGGTCACCTGCACACAAAATGGAGGATATTTTATTGAGCTTATTTTTATTATGATCCCCGACACGGATATTGAGTTATCAGTCACTCAGATCACCATGACGACCGAACAAGGGACTCCTGGAAGAAGATAGGGGGCGCTCTCTGTGTTTACATTCACAATGACTGGTGCACTAATGCCACAGTGACTGAGACTCATTGTTCCACGGATCTAGAATATCTGATACTCAAATGCAGAGCAGAAAATATTTACACTGTACTCTTTTTATTTATTCTTAATCCTTATTTTTTATTTATTTTTTATTTATTTATTTTAATTCCTTTCACAGTTTTTATGTCTAAATGTCCTTGTAGCTGTCTGAGAGACAAATTAAATTTCGTTGTATTGTATACAATGACAACAAAGTACCTTTCCTTAGATTTGGTTAAGTGTGGATGTCACCAGCAGGCTCCATATTTACTGGGAATTGCAAACCAAATGTCACTATACTTGTACAAAGACAATAAATATTCTATTCTATTCTATTCTATTCTATTCTATTCTATTCTATTCTATTCTCAGAAACACACATAAATTCACTTCAGTTCATATAATGAAAACATTTTCCTCATTTTGAAAATAATGTCTCATATTCAGAGTTAAGCGCATAATGAGGACTTAATACTGAAATTACACACATCATCACTCCAGACATAAACACTATTCAGGAGTTGTGTTTGTGTTTTTATTTATGGGTTCATATGTATGGGTGTAAGGACTCGCTGGACGTGGGAGAGGTAGAATCCATTTGTGGATCTTTATGGATCAGCATACACTGACAATGGGTTACTCATTTTTTTATAATTTCTATACTTTTTAGCATTATAGAAGTTTTTTTATTTAGTAGTTTATCGATGATGGTGATAATAATAATAATAATAATAATAATAATAATAATAATAATAATAATAATAATAATAGTACTAGTACTACTACTAATAATAATAGGGTTAGCAGCAGCATCCTAACAGCGCCCTCAGCAGGTCAGTTAAGAGAACAAACAGATTTCATGAAACAGAAATCTCACTCTGGAAATGCTTTAACGCCATCTAGTGGATGAAAAAAATATTAATATTCATGATAAAAAATAAATGAAAAGTTAATTTTTACAATTATTATTGTTTATAATCATGAAGCCCGGAGTACATGTCTGTGTATTTAAAAAAAACTTATTAGTGAAAAAATTATAAACCTCAATTTAAAAAGTCTAAAAATAGTTTAAATCATGCTATAATGTAATGATAAATAATTCAAATTCAAATCAAATTCAAATTTTATTTGTCACATACGAAATCATACACAGTACGACATGTAGTGAAATGCTTTTTATGACTGTCCTACATGAAAGAGGAAAGAGTAACAAAAGAAAATGTGTGGACATGAAAAGAGAGGGGATATAGTTAAGAAGTATAGGGAAAAAAAAGTTAAAATGGTAAACTTGAAAATCAACTGTCAGATATGCATATACAAATATATGTCTATGTATGTATATATAACAAATATAAAAGTGTAAAAATATAAAAGCAAAAACAAAATATATATATATATAGTACAATATAGTATATGTGAAAAATAAAACAATATAAATAAATATATGTGTAGACTCTATAATGTACAGAAGATAGAGAATATGAATATATGTAGATAAAATGGTCAACACTGAAATGGTGTTGCAAAAGAGTATAGTATGTACAGTGTGCATATGTAAGATAAATATCAGATTTGTGTGTCTTTGTGTGTGTGTGTGTGTGTGTGTGTGTGTGAGTGTGAGTGTGTGTGTGTGTGTGTGTGTGTGTGTAGAAGGGATGTTTAGCTGATGTAGTTACAGTGTGGTTTATCAGTGTGTGTATCTGCTCTGTGCAGCTGTCAGGCATTAATGCTGTACGACAGCCGAGTGTTTCCTCTCTCTGAAATCAGTGTGTGATGTGATCGACTCTCATCACTCACACACCTCAGAGACAGGAGGCGGAGCTCTGTTCATCACTCACACACCTCAGAGACGGGAGGCGGAGCTCTGTTCATCAGTCACACACCTCAGAGACAGGAGGCGGAGCTCTGTTCATCAGTCACACACCTCAGAGACAGGAGGCGGAGCTCTGTTCATCAGTCACACACCTCAGAGACAGGAGGCGGAGCTCTGTTCATCAGCGCTGACGTTATTTTGATATATATGGAGAAAGTGAAAGATGCCTCGTCTGATTTGTTATTGAGGCTGTGTGATGATTTCCTCTCATCTTTCTAATAAGGTAACAGTGAGTGTGATTGGCTGTCTCTCTCTCTCTCTGTCTGTCTCTCTGTAGGGGGCTGAGTGAGGAGATACACTTCTCTCAGTCTCTCTGGGTGAGTGGAGGTGAACACATCGTGTACAGTGAGGAGGGAGATGGAAATCTGTCTGACTTTTATTCTTCTCTCATCCACACTCACACTCACAGCAGCTGGTAAGTTCACACTGATTATTCACACCAAAACATCACACACTTCTCACTTTAACAGTAGGGACGAGTTTTAATCAGGAAATGTCAGAAATTTCATCTCTCTCTCTATCTCTCTCTCTCTCTCTCTCTCTCTCAGACAGTGTGAGGTTGGTGAATGGTGGAAGTCGCTGTGCTGGGAGAGTGGAGGTTCTTCATGATGGTCAGTGGGGAACAGTGTGTGATGATGCCTGGGATATGAGAGAAGCTGCAGTGGTGTGTAGAGAGCTGCACTGTGGGGAGGCTGTAAATGTGCGGTATGCTGCTCACTTTGGACCAGGATCAGGACCAATCTGGATGGATGAAGTGGACTGTAGTGGATCAGAGTCGACACTGAAGGACTGTGGGTCAGCAGGGTGGGGAAAACATAACTGTAATCATGCAGAAGATGCTGGAGTCACCTGCTCAGGTAAACTGATTTAATTATAACATTTAATATTTCTTCTTGAAAATACCATAATATTACACAAAATAAAATATTTTAAGTTCTAAAATAAAGAGCTATTTCTAAAATATATAAAATAAATGTTGAGCGTAACAGACTGCGACAACAGAATTTTGGGTTTTCATTATCTGTAAGCCATAATCATCACAATTTCAAGAAATAAAGGCTTGAAATATTTCACACTATGTGTAATGAATTTATATAATATATGGGTTTCACTTGAACTGAGTGACAAAAAATACTGACCTTTTTCATGATGTTCTAATTTTTTGAGATGTACCTGTATAAGTGAGCAATGTGCACAAAAGCATTTCAGGAATGTACACCACAGAAATAAATGTGGGCATATTTAGGTTTACATATATTACAAAATATTAGAGCTGCACGATTCTGGCTAAACTGAGAATCATGAATAGCATGTAATTACGTGAGGTTCTGACCAAATTTTCATTGCTTCATTAAAAAAAAGAATATTTGCAAAACAAATATTGTGAACAAAGGAGTCAGTGTCTCATTCATAAAGACGTTTGGATGAATCAGTGTTGATTAATGAATCTCTTGAATGAATGATTCAGTGACAAAAACAGTCAGTTGTCACCATTTCCTGTTATAAGAGGATAAACATTATAATACATAACGCAGTCAAAATACATTCATTTTGATCACTACTGTAGGCATCAGTGTTAATAAAATAATAATAAAGTGTTAATAAAATTGCATGGGTGTTTAAATCGAAATTGTGATCTTTTAACAATTAATCATGAAGCTCCAACAAATATATAATGTTATAATTCACTGAAAACAGTATTACTGTGTATTTTACAGAACATTTTTAAATACACATACATGCATTATCAATTAGTGGTGGACCGTGCATTTCACACCTCGGCCTTCACTGGTGTCCTTCCTGAATTAATCCACCTCTATACCATCATTACGACGCCACGGCAATAGATACTAATCACCCATTAAATAACAAAGTAAAAAAGAAATTAGACTACGGTATTTCACACCTCACAAGGAATAGTCAATTTTATTATGATTATTTTTCTCAAAAAAGACATTCTTTACGAGGAATGCAGCAAACTGCAATCTCCGGAGGACGCAGCATCCGAAATGAGACGCAGTGAATGTAGAAACACTGTATAACAGTGCGCTGTGTCACAGGCTCTTATAGAGAACATGAATAACATTACATTACATACAGGAAAAAAAAAACAAATGAACACAATTCTGTCTCACAAGTCTCCTTTCACTGCAGCAAAAAAAACCACGGTCCACCCCGGGGATCTGGAATGAAGGCAACTGTTTGTTTTGTGCAAAAACCCAAAAGCATAAATGGTTCTTGAAAAATCTTACCAACTATTTTGAAGAATCAATTCAAAATCGTATGCCTGCTAGATGGCCCCAGTGATGCCAACTCGAAATCTTATTGGTTATTGGAACAGTTTCATTGCCACTTATTTTAAGCCACGGGCGCCTGCACTTTTAATTCTGAAGAGCTAACAGCTGGGCAGCACATGATGTCAGCCATTAGCTGAAATATGATTGGATAAATACTCTTATCATAAATATACACTACTGGAAGAAGGCCCAACCGAGAGAAAAGCTATGAAATGTAGAGAATAGACTATCAGGAATAATTTAATATACATTCATGGAAAAATATTTTAAATCTATTAAAATGCAAATCAGTGATTCAGATCACTGCTGTTTAGGTCAGCAGAGAAGGCCTTTCTGGCCCTGACGGTCCGCCACTGTTATCAATGCTGTCAACGTCTTGCCATGGGGTGCTTGATCTTAAAGAGGGTGAGAGATGAACTGTTGATGCACTGGAATTAG
>NC_080728.1:23844369-23866869 GCF_019097595.1 Hemibagrus wyckioides
TCAGTGCGCTAACGTGCTAGTTATGAAAAGGCATTTCCTCCTGGCAGATTCTCACCGTGGAGGAGCTCGATGATGTTGCAGTTTCCACTTTAAAAGGTTAGTAATTTGTTAAAAGTTGTTAAAGTTTTATTAACTCACTCTGTTGGTCATTATGTTTGAAATAGAATTTTAATCGAACATGTTTCCCACCAGAAACAACTTGTTCCTGCAACCAAATGAAATTAGCTAAATATTTTACAAAATTCAGTCTCTTTTTTGAGATCTGTTGAATAATGAGATTTCATTCTGTCCCATTTTGCTCTCCGTCTTGTTGGTAGTACTACTTATTATTAATTTTGTAATGCTTATTTACTAAAAGCAGCTTATTATTCCAATATGACCTCAATGTCTTTGTGAATTCACACAGGCCAATTCAACTCTACTGAACAATCACTTCTACTACTCTGTTATTTTATCATTAACACTTTATAATAAATTTGTATTATTTGGCATTAGTTATTTGCACCTTTACAATGCTTATAGCCCAGATCCTTGTCAGCAGCAACATACGTTTTTATACTTAAGATGTTTACAGGAACATTAATTATTTTGTACGGTGTAATTTAGTATTGTGAAATATATAACCAGCGTTTTGGTTAAATGCTGTAAACATATGTTGATTTGTCAAAATGTATAATGCATTTACTGATGTGTTAGTAAATATAAAAAAGTGTTATATTCATATTTTTTCATTATTATGTGTTTGTTTAAATTGCATTCATGTTTCTGCCCTGTTGGTTTCAGAAAATTGTTTATTAATGATAAAATGTTAAAATGTTATTAAAGAGCTATAATAAAATGAATACATTATTTACAGTATATAAATTCTGCATGCAAAGAATGACCCATATTCACCAATGCTAACTAACATAATTCTATGTTTTCTAAGCTGCTAACATTGGGGAAGACATTTTACCGTCTCTTTCAAGAGAGGATGTCTGAGATCTCTTTCCTGGTCCTGAGCACTTTCTGTGACACAAAGCCATTTGGCTTTTGACTCATAAGGAGGAACAGGTAATTACATAAAATACTTGTGTTTTGGATATTTTATGTTAGTGGAAATCTCAGTAGAGGTCATTTATAACTAAGTTGGTGGTGGTTGAATAATAAAATATACACATTCAAATGCTTTGATAATAAAATGATAAATAACTTTCTCATCCATTAGATTCAGGGTCTGCTCAGATACTCTCACTATTACATATCTTGCCATCACCCTTTCTAACTTAATTATATGCTTTATTTATATGTTTCTTATATATTTTGTAGTTTTTGTTCTTAGCATTGAACTAGCAACTTCTGGTCAGTTATCACATTACCCTGTGTATACTGACTATATGTAAGATGTTCAGTGTGCAATCTACAACCTGTCTTTGTGTTACTGTCTCTATTGCTGCTGGATATCTGGAATTTCCTTTGGGATCAATAAAGTATCTATCATCATCATCATCATCATCATCATCAAATGACTGATTTGATAAATGTATACACTTACATTTTTGGGGCATGCCAATCCTACTGAAACCCAAGGTTCATCAGCAGATGATTTAAATTAAGAATTTTCAAAACAAGATGATCCCAGCACTTTAAAGTTTTTTTAAGTTACCTAGCCCAGAATATGTTCTCTTCACAGATAATGAGCTTCAACAGGTGAGACGCTCATACTTTGAGCAGCAACGTCTTGGAGAAGAGGGTGAGGTCACCTTGTCCAAGGAGCTCTTCTGACGGCTCATACGAAATACCATGACAAACATGATATCGATTGCAAGAGCCTCTTCAGATGACTACTGATACCCCACTAAACATGGAATTATTGCCATGAGCAACTAAGAGGTTAGTGTAATACTACCCTATGATAAAAGATAATTCAACTGGATCTAGTAATGAGTGGGTGAGTGACTTATTTATTTGGATATTTACAGTCAAAGGACTATGATCCTAATTCCAGTGCATCAACAGTTCATCTCTCACCCTCTTTAAGATCAAGCACCCCATGGCAAGACGTTGACAGCATTGATAACAGTGGCGGACCGTCAGGGCCAGAAAGGCCTTCTCTGCTGACCTAAACAGCAGTGATCTGAATCACTGATTTGCATTTTAATAGATTTAAAATATTTTTCCATGAATGTATATTAAATTATTCCTGATAGTCTATTCTCTACATTTCATAGCTTTTCTCTCGGTTGGGCCTTCTTCCAGTAGTGTATATTTATGATAAGAGTATTTATCCAATCATATTTCAGCTAATGGCTGACATCATGTGCTGCCCAGCTGTTAGCTCTTCAGAATTAAAAGTGCAGGCGCCCGTAGCTTAAAATAAGTGGCAATGAAACTGTTCCAATAACCAATAAGATTTCGAGTTGGCATCACTGGGGCCATCTAGCAGGCATACGATTTTGAATTGATTCTTCAAAATAGTTGGTAAGATTTTTCAAGAACCATTTATGCTTTTGGGTTTTTGCACAAAACAAACAGTTGCCTTCATTCCAGATCCCCGGGGTGGACCGTGGTTTTTTTTGCTGCAGTGAAAGGAGACTTGTGAGACAGAATTGTGTTCATTTGTTTTTTTTTTCCTGTATGTAATGTAATGTTATTCATGTTCTCTATAAGAGCCTGTGACACAGCGCACTGTTATACAGTGTTTCTACATTCACTGCGTCTCATTTCGGATGCTGCGTCCTCCGGAGATTGCAGTTTGCTGCATTCCTCGTAAAGAATGTCTTTTTTGAGAAAAATAATCATAATAAAATTGACTATTCCTTGTGAGGTGTGAAATACCGTAGTCTAATTTCTTTTTTACTTTGTTATTTAATGGGTGATTAGTATCTATTGCCGTGGCGTCGTAATGATGGTATAGAGGTGGATTAATTCAGGAAGGACACCAGTGAAGGCCGAGGTGTGAAATGCACGGTCCACCACTAATTGATAATGCATGTATGTGTATTTAAAAATGTTCTGTAAAATACACAGTAATACTGTTTTCAGTGAATTATAACATTATATATTTGTTGGAGCTTCATGATTAATTGTTAAAAGATCACAATTTCGATTTAAACACCCATGCAATTTTATTAACACTTTATTATTATTTTATTAACACTGATGCCTACAGTAGTGATCAAAATGAATGTATTTTGACTGCGTTATGTATTATAATGTTTATCCTCTTATAACAGGAAATGGTGACAACTGACTGTTTTTGTCACTGAATCATTCATTCAAGAGATTCATTAATCAACACTGATTCATCCAAACGTCTTTATGAATGAGACACTGACTCCTTTGTTCACAATATTTGTTTTGCAAATATTCTTTTTTTTAATGAAGCAATGAAAATTTGGTCAGAACCTCACGTAATTACATGCTATTCATGATTCTCAGTTTAGCCAGAATCGTGCAGCTCTAATATTTTGTAATATATGTAAACCTAAATATGCCCACATTTATTTCTGTGGTGTACATTCCTGAAATGCTTTTGTGCACATTGCTCACTTATACAGGTACATCTCAAAAAATTAGAACATCATGAAAAAGGTCAGTATTTTTTGTCACTCAGAAAGTGAAACCCATATATTATATAAATTCATTACACAGAGTAAAATATTTCAAGCCTTTATTTCTTGAAATTGTGATTATGGCTTACAGATAATGAAAACCCAAAATTCTGTGTCTCAGAAAATTAGAATATTACATAAGATCAATAAAAAAAAAGGATATTTCAAACAGAAATGTCAGGCTTCTGAAAAGTATGTTCATTTCTATGCACTCAATACTTGGTTGTGCCTCCTTTTGCATGAATTACTGCATCAATGCGGCATGGCATGGAGGCACTCAGCCTGTGGCACTGCTCAGGTGTAATGGAAGCCCAGGTTGCTTTGATAGCAGCCTTCAGGTCATCTGCATTATTGGGTCTGGTGTCTCTCATCTTCCTCTTGACAATATCCCATAGATTCTCTATGGGGTTCAGGTCAGGAGAGTTTGCTGGCCAATGAAGCACAGTAACACCATGGTCACTGAACCAGCTTATGGTACCTTTAGCAGTGTGGGCAGGTGCCAAGTCCTGCTGGAAAATGAAATCAGCATCTCCATAAAGCTTGTCAGCAGAAGGAAGCATGAAGTGCTCTAAAATTTCCTGGTAGATGGCTGCGTTGACTGTGGACTTCAGAAAACACAGTGGACCAACACCAGCAGATGACATGGCAGCCCAAATCATCACTGACTGTGGAAACTTCACACTGGACTTCAGGCAACATGGATTCTGTGCCTCTCCACTCTTACTCCAGACTCTGGGACCTTGATTTCCAAATGAAATGAAAAACTTACTTTCATCTGAAAAGAGGACTTTGGACCACTGAGCAACAGTCCAGTTCTTTTTCTCAGGAGTGGCTTGACATGAGGAATGCAACATTTGTAGGCTTGTCTAGGATTCGTCTGTGGGTAGTGGCTCTTGATGCGCTGACTCCAGCCTCAGTCCATTTCTTGTGAAGCTCCCCCAAATTCTTGAATGGATTTTGCCTGAGAATCCTCTCAAGGCTGCGGTTCTCCCTTTTGCTGGTGCACCTTCTCCTACCACACTTTTTCCTTCCACTCAACTTTCTATGAATATGCTTGGATACAGCACTCTGTGAACAACCAGCTTCTTTAACAATTACCTTTTGTGGCTTCCCCTCCTTGTGGAGGGTGTCATTGACTGTCTTCTGGACAACTGTCAGGTCAGCAGTCTTCCCCATGATTGTGTAGCCTACTGACCCAGACTGAGAGACCATTTAAAAGCTCAGGAAACCTTTGCAGGTGTTTTGAGGTAATTAGCTGATTAGGGTGTGACACCATGACTTTCTAATATTGAACTTTTTCACAATATTCTAATTTTCTGAGACACAGAATTTTGGGTTTTCTTTATCTGTAAGCCATAATCATCACAATTTCAAGAATTAAAGGCTTGAAATATTTCACACTATGTGTAATGAATCTATATAATATATGGGTTTCACTTTCTGAACTGAGTGACAAAAAATATTGACCTTTTTCATGATATTCTAATTTTTTGAGATGTACCTGTAATCTAATTACATTGTATATCTGAATTATAGCTGGTGGTCCAAACAACAGCCTTGACAGCCAGAAAACCCAGTCAAGACATTACAGGACTCTACAAGAAATGTTCAAAGCAAAGAAGCCAAACAAAGCTGCAGTAACTAATCTATATTAGACTTGGAGCTCCAGTCCAGAAGAAATTTCATTGACTCTTCTACTGCTTTGAAGGAGCAAGACAGACCAACAAAAATTTTACAGGCATACCCATGCTTCAAAGAACTGGACCATGTGAGTATAATGAAGCATCATATGTTGACAAATATGTTCACATTTTCTGGCTATCTGTAGACAAAAAAGTTAAGGATTTTTATTAATTTTCATACACATTTCTTACTAGGCAATGAATTACATGTGGAGAATCATTGCGCCAAACAATCACCAGTACCTGTCTGAGGTGAAGGGCAGGCGGGAGACCTACTCCAAGGTTCAGTTTTATGGAGTCATGAAGAATATCATGAAACCTCCAAGGATATTAAATGGATGTAAAGTTGTATTTCATTTATTGGTTTCTATTGCAAAAATAGAAAATATGCACAAACCTAGTTTTTTTTAGTTCAAATTAATATAGATCTCCTTTTGTGTGTGTGTGTGTCTGTGTGTGTTTCAGCTAGTTGAACATGCCATTGCTATTTTTACCCTGCCACTGCTCTTCCCATCCAGCTCTGCAGCACCCACCTGGGCCCAATCAGTGAGGCTCTTTTTCATGTTCTTATGGTGAGTTTTGCTTTTGTAGTCATAACTAATTAGCAGGTGTTTAAGATGCCTACACTTTCAATTAAATAATGGGTTAAAAACACGACTGGGCTACTCAAATTGCTCACACAGCGTTACAAATAACCTGATAAAATTACCTAATGGTCAGCCTTTGGTAAAAAAACAACTACTCCTTTTGTAGAGTGTAAATGCTGTTAGATGTAACGTGACTATCAGAGTAAAACTCATCTGTTAAAGGACATTTGGAGCAGTTTGGTTGTTGTCTGGGATATCTTCATATTTACCACTCAAACTGGAGACCGATGTCTCATTAATCACTCCCACCCCACAATATATTTTGCTTTTTTATGCTGTTTGTAGTCTAAAATCATATTATTGGTTTTCTAGCCCTCACAGGATCCAGATACCTTCACTCACCAGTGTCTGCTTTCCAATCCTGTTGTGCTGGTTGGTGAGGACAGCTGCATGGGATCCATGAGGCAGTAGTAGCTCCTAGTGGTATTTTATATAGTGTTTTTGTTCTGCATTGTATTTCCACGTGATTTGAAACAGTGTTCAGTTCAGACTTGAATCAGCCATACATTAACACCATGCATTCATTAAGAATGGCTGTTTGAAGCTAATAACTGCTGTTATTGTAGTTTATATGTAACTTACAGACTGAGGCATAGTTTTTTGTGTGCAGGATTTGCTGTTAATCTGTGCTATTGTCCTTTTCTTGTCAGCCTTGGATATTTGTTAAAGTGGCCACATTTAATTATTTAATAAAAGTACTCAAAATAGATTATGTTGTTTCTTCATTTAATTACTTTTTTTCAATTTTTTTTTTTTTTGGAGAATTGTCATCTCATTTTAGGTTATTGTACATTTTGGAAAAACTCTCAAAATTGGTTAAATTCAATTCAATTCAATTTATTTTGTATAGCGCCTTTTACAATGAACATTGTCTCAAAGCAGCTTTACAAAAGAAGAAAAACAGAGAAAGGGGAGGGGAAAATGAAAATAAAAAATAACTAAATAACTAGAAATAAGAATAAATGAATAAATTTAAATATTAAACTATTTTATCCCTATTTTATCCCTAAATTCTAGTTTAATGCAGTCATCACTAAAATTATGCATTATTCTTTCTTATAATAAGGCAAAACTGCATAGTTTTAAGCAGGTTTGTCTACTTTTAAGTATTTTTACTGACTAGATCTTAGATCAGATATTTTTGTTTTAATGCGATTTTTTAAGAAAATTACTTAATATGCAACGCCTATAAAAGGAAAAAAACTTAATAGCTTTAAGGCTAATTTTTGTCTAGTTTTAAGGTCCTATTGTGTTTATTAGTGACAAGATATTTTTGTTATTTTTAAGAATTCTTATCAAGTCAGTTTTGCTTACCCCATTGGCAGATGCTTGTTTTAGTAGACTTTAACTAAATTTAAGAGTTTCAAGAAGGGCTTTTTTTGCAGTGTAATAATCTGTTACTATAAGAAGGAATAACATATGGATTTATAAAATAATTACAAAAAATTAAACTGCATTCTATAATAATAATAATAATAATAATAATAATAATAATAATAATAATAATACTAATAATAATAACAATAATAATAAATTTATTAATTAATTATTAACCTCTAATGCTGATTTTACACCTGACTGCAAAGACACTGTTCATGAAAATGGACGTTTCTCCGGATGCTGGAGGCGCAGTCTGTTACGCTCAACATTTATTTTATATATTTTAGAAATAGTTCTTTATTTTAGAACTTAAAATACTTTATTTTGTGTAATATTATGATATTTTCAGGAAGAAATATTAAACATTATAATTAAATCAGTTTACCTGAGCAGGTGACTCCAGCATCTTCTGCATGATTACAGTCATGTTTTCCCCACCCTGCTGACCCACAGTCCTTCAGTGTCGACTCTGATCCACTACAGTCCACTTCATCCATCCAGATTGGTCCTGATCCTCGTCCAAAGTGAGCAACATACCGCACATTTACAGGCTCCCCACAGTGCAGCTCTCTACACACCACTGCAGCTTCTCTCATATCCCAGGCATCATCACACACTGTTCCCCACTGACCATCATGAAGAACCTCCACTCTCCCAGAACAGCGACTTCCACCATTCACCAACCTCACACTGTCTGAGAGAGAGAGAGAGAGAGAGAGAGAGATGAAATTTCTGACATTTCCTGATTAAAACTCGTCCCTACTGTTAAAGTGAGAAGTGTGTGATGTTTTGGTGTGAATAATCAGTGTGAACTTACCAGCTGCTGTGAGTGTGAGTGTGGATGAGAGAAGAATAAAAGTCAGACAGATTTCCATCTCCCTCCTCACTGTACACGATGTGTTCACCTCCACTCACCCAGAGAGACTGAGAGAAGTGTATCTCCTCACTCAGCCCCCTACAGAGAGACAGACAGAGAGAGAGAGAGACAGCCAATCACACTCACTGTTACCTTATTAGAAAGATGAGAGGAAATCATCACACAGCCTCAATAACAAATCAGACGAGGCATCTTTCACTTTCTCCATATATATCAAAATAACGTCAGCGCTGAGGAACAGAGCTCCGCCTCCTGTCTCTGAGGTGTGTGACTGATGAACAGAGCTCCGCCTCCTGTCTCTGAGGTGTGTGACTGATGAACAGAGCTCCGCCTCCTGTCTCTGAGGTGTGTGAGTGATGAGAGTCGATCACATCACACACTGATTTCAGAGAGAGGAAACACTCGGCTGTCGTACAGCATTAATGCCTGACAGCTGCACAGAGCAGATACACACACTGATAAACCACACTGTAACTACATCAGCTAAACATCCCTTCTACACACACACACACACACACACAAAGACACATACACACACACACTCACACACACACACACACATACACACACACACTCACACACACACACACACACACACACATACACACAAACACACACACACACACACACAAACCTGATGTTTATCATTACATTATAGCATGATTTAAACTATTTTTAGACTTTTTAAATTGAGGTTTATAATTTTTTCACTAATAAGTTTTTTTTAAATACACAGACATTTACTCCGGGCTTCATGATTATGAACAATAATAATTGTAAAAAAATAACTTTTCATTTATTTTTAATCATGAATATTAATATTTTTTCCATCCACTAGATGGCAGTAAAGTATTTCCAAAGTGAGATTTCTGTTTCATGAAATCTGCTTAACTGACCTGCTGAGGGCGCTGTTAGGATGCTGCTGCTAACCCTAATATTATTATTAGTAGTAGTAGTAGTAATAATGGTACTATTATTATTATTATTATTATTATTATTATTATTATTATTATCACCATCATCGATAAACTACTAAATAAAAAAACTTCTATAATGCTAAAAAGTATAGAAATTATAAAAAAATGAGTAACCCATTGTCAGTGTATGCTGATCCATAAAGATCCACAAATGGATTCTACCTCTCCCACGTCCAGCGAGTCCTTACACCCATACATATGAACCCATAAATAAAAACACAAACACAACTCCTGAATAGTGTTTATGTCTGGAGTGATGATGTGTGTAATTTCAGTATTAAGTCCTCATTATGCGCTTAACTCTGAATATGAGACATTATTTTCAAAATGAGGAAAATGTTTTCATTATATGAACTGAAGTGAATTTATGTGTGTTTCTGAGAATAGAATAGAATAGAATAGAATAGAATAGAATAGAATAGAATAGAATAGAATAGAATAGAATAGAATAGAATATTTATTGTCTTTGTACAAGTATAGTGACATTTGGTTTGCAATTCCCAGTAAATATGGAGCCTGCTGGTGACATCCACACTTAACCAAATCTAAGGAAAGGTACTTTGTTGTCATTGTATACAATACAACGAAATTTAATTTGTCTCTCAGACAGCTACAAGGACATTTAGACATAAAAACTGTGAAAGGAATTAAAATAAATAAATATTAAATAAATAAAAAATAAGGATTAAGAATAAATAAAAAGAGTACAGTGTAAATATTTTCTGCTCTGCATTTGAGTATCAGATATTCTAGATCCGTGGAACAATGAGTCTCAGTCACTGTGGCATTAGTGCACCAGTCATTGTGAATGTAAACACAGAGAGCGCCCCCTATCTTCTTCCAGGAGTCCCTTGTTCGGTCGTCATGGTGATCTGAGTGACTGATAACTCAATATCCGTGTCGGGGATCATAATAAAAATAAGCTCAATAAAATATCCTCCATTTTGTGTGCAGGTGACCGTACATTATCAGGAAGATGCAGACAGAGAGGGTTTGTTCAGGTTGCTCCTTATCCTGGTCTGTATCCTAGAACATCAGCCTCTCTCTTGTTTCCTCTGTTTTACACTGCCTTCTCTGCCTGACACACTTGGAAGATGACAGAAAGAGGATTAAAGTTGTTTTATATAGCTGATATTTATATTATCAGAAATAATATAATCATGCTTTCACTGTACTGCTTGTGCATTTACATACATTAACCACATAACCAAGAAGACACTCACTTTGTCTCTCCTACATCCTGTTCCATAGTGATGACATCATCATTATCTTCCATCTAATGAACAGATAAAGAAATACAGTGGACAATTTTCCTATAACTGGATGACCCAAAATGTTTTATTCTTTTATTTATACCACAGAAAGTTGGTACTGATTACCAAATAGTGAGATTTTAGTCAATTCCTGTTATCACTTATATCAGTAATAAACAGCCAGGATGTGATTGTGTCTTAACTCCTAAGGCTTTAGTGGACAGATGGATGGCTCTTAACTCCACCTGATTGTTGTGTAGCTCTGTGACACCACACCATGAGAGAGGCATCTGTGATGATTAATTCCACTGATGGCTACTGCTCCACAGTGGACACCTTTTCATAGGTAAGTGTCATCATGTAGCATCGTTTCAGGTAACACCACAGAGGATGCAATAAAGAATCAGAGTTACTAAATAATCAGAAACCTTATTTCTATCTATCTGTAGACCTAAAAATAAAAAATCCCTCCTACCTTAACACTCTTCCCAAACCCATTCTGAACCAATTCTCTCCTGTCCTCTAGTGCTGCTTGATTTGAACCACCATTTCTCAGGGTACAAGAAAGACATGTATCAAGGTTCTTTTCTGCCCTGGCACCAACTGAACTTTATTCATCAATCTGGATTCACTGGATGTGTATAAATGAAGACTAAATCCCTATTTCTTCACCAAGTTCCAAATTGGCAGTGCAGCAGTAGCACACAGCAGCCACTCCAGTTCCAGAATGATGCTATTTATGTTTCTAGCTGAACTTTTTATAGTACATGGACACCAGAGGAAGTGGTGTTCATGTACATGACCGCCAAAGACTCATATAGTACAGAAATCATTCAACAGTCAACCTGTATGATGTTGTGCTGGAGAAGCGTCACAATCTCGGATTGCTGTGAAGACCAGGCAGATCCAGTCCTCAGCATTGCCTGATGCTGGTGGCCAGGAGAAGGGACATCTTAAGCAGTGCCTTTTTATTTAACATGGGAATTCACCACACTTTTCATTGTTGGAGTGTACATTCCCCCAAGCTTTAATGCTACAGAGACACTATGGGAACTCTATGGGGGTATTAGTGAGCTCCAGAATGCTCAACCGGATGGACTGTTTATTATCACTGGAGATTTCACCTGGCTTTGACAGTGATGGCTGCCTTCCAGATGCACTGAATGACTTCTACACTCGGTTTAAGGTCAGAAACAATGTGGCAATGAGGAAGAATACCCCTCCTCTGAACTATTAGGTGCTCTGTCTAACCTTGGGCAATATGAGGGGGACTCTATGCAGAGTTAAGCTACGAAAGTCTGCTGGACCAGACAACATTCCTGGCAGAGTGCTCAGGGAATGGGCAGAACAGTTGGTGGATGTCTTTACTTATATTTTCAACATTTCTCTAGGCAGCACCATGTTCCAACATGCCTAAAGTCCACCACCATCATCGTCCCATTGCACTCACACCCATCATTTTTAAGTGCTTCGAGAGGCTTGTCATGAAGCACATCAAGACCCTGCTGCCACATTCACTGGACCACTTGCAGTTTGCATATCACCCAAACTGCTCCACAGATGATGCCATTGCCACCACCCTTCACCTGGCCTTTACACACCTGGAAAGAAAGGACACTTACATACTAATGCTGATCATAAACTTCACACAACCCTCATCCCTTAGCACCTGACTGAGAAGCTGAGTCTGCTGGGCCTGAATACGTCCCTCTGCAACTGGATCTGGGACTTCCTGACCGGGAGACCGCAGTCAGTACGGACTGGTAACAGAGTCACCAGCACCACCACACTGAGCACTAGAGCCCCTCAGAGCTGTGTGCTCAGTGCACTGCTATTTACTTTACTGTGTAGCAGTGTAAAGCTCAAACCACATCATCAAGTTCACTGATGACACAACCATGGTGGGTCTCATCTGCAAGATTCAATTCAAGATTCAATTCAAGATTCAAGAAGCTTTATTGTCATTTCAACCACATATAGCTGATGCAGTACATAGTGAAATGAAACACCGTTTCTCCAGGACCTGGTGCTACATAAACATACAACAACAAGTTCAGCACAAAACAACACCACAGAGCTACACTATATTGCCAAAAGTATTCGCTCACCCATCCAAATAATCAGAATCAGGTGTTCCAATCACTTCCATGGCCACAGGTGTATAAAATCAAGCACCTAGGCATGCAGACTGTTTTTACAAACATTTGTGAAAGAATGGGTCGCTCTCAGGAGCTCAGTGAATTCCAGCGTGGAACTGTGATAGGATGTCGCCTGTGCAACAAATCCAGTCGTGAAATTTCCTCACTCCTAAATATTCCACAGTCAACTGTCAGCTGTATTATAAGAACGTGGAAGTGTTTGGGAACGACGGAGCGGGGTCAGCAGATGGTGAGGCGCATAGTGCGAAGAGGTCGCCAACTTTCTGCAGAGTCAATCGCTACAGACCTCCAAACTTCATGTGGCCTTCAGATTAGCTCAAGAACAGTGCGCAGAGAGCTTCATGGAATGGGTTTCCATGGCCGAGCAGCTGCATCCAAGCCATACATCACCAAGTGCAATGCAAAGCGTCGGATGCAGTGGTGTAAAGCACGCCGCCACTGGACTCTAGAGCAGTGGAGACGCGTTCTCTGGAGTGACGAATCGCGCTTCTCCATCTGGCAATCTGATGGACGAGTCTGGGTTTGGCGGTTGCCAGGAGAACGGTACTTGTCTGACTGCATTGTGCCAAGTGTAAAGTTTGGTGGAGGGGGGATTATGGTGTGGGGTTGTTTTTCAGGAGCTGGGCTTGGCCCCCTAGTTCCAGTGAAAGGAACTCTGAATGCTTCAGTATACCAAGACATTTTGGACAATTCCATGCTCCCAACTTTGGGAACAGTTTGGAGCTGGCCCCTTCCTCTTCCAACATGACTGTGCACCAGTGCACAAAGCAAGGTCCATAAAGACATGGATGACAGAGTCTGGTGTGGAGGAACTTGACTGGCCTGCACAGAGTCCTGACCTCAACCCCATAGAACACCTTTGGGATGAATTAGAGCGGAGACTGAGAGCCAGGCCTTCTCGTCCAACATCAGTGTGTGACCTCACAAATGCGCTTCTGGAAGAATGGTCAAAAATTCCCATAAACACACTCCAAAACCTTGTGGACAGCCTTCCCAGAAGAGTTGAAGCTGTTATAACTGCAAAGGGTGGACCGACGTCATATTGAACCCTATGGATTAGGAATGGGATGTCACTTAAGTTCATATGCGAGTCAAGGCAGGTGAGCGAATACTTTTGGCAATATAGTGTAGGACAGAAGTTTGTCTTAGCCATGTAAAGTGCACAGTGTGCAGCTAGGTGCAAACAGAGCATAGACAAGACAGTGCAAAAGACAATAAATACAAGAAAGACAACACAAAAGAACACAGGACACTTAGCACCGAAAAGAAAGAAAAGAACATGTGTAATGGAATGTAAGTGAAATAAAATAGATAAAGTGAAATGATGTAAAAATAAAAAAAATATTGTGCAAAAATACACAGCAGCGGTTGAGGTAGTGCAAATAGAATAAACATAAATATAACTATAGCAGCGGATGACAGGTAGAGGTAGTGCAGTAAGTAATGAACAATATAAATTATGTGTGTGCGTGTGTGTGTGTGTGTGTGTGCGTCCACACAGTCAAGAGAGAGTGTGTGTATCTGTTTGTGAGAGAGACAGAGAGTTAATATACAGTTCAGTCCTGAGTGAGAGTGTGTGTGTGTGTGTGTGTGAGAGAGAGTGTAGAACAGTTCAGTCCCGGGTGTTGAGGAGCCTGATGGCTTGAGGAAAGAAACTGTTACACAGTCTGGTTGTGAGGCCCGAATGCTCCGGTACCTCTTTCCAGAAGGCAGGAGGGCGAAGAGTGTGTGTGAGGGGTGTGTGGGGTGTGTAAGAGTGTGTGTGAGGGGTGTGTGGGGTGTGTAAGAGTGTGTGTGAGGGGTGTGTGGGGTGTGTAAGAGTGTGTGTGAGGGGGGTGTGGGGTGTGTAAGAGTGTGTGTGAGGGGTGTGTGGGGTGTGTAAGAGTGTGTGTGAGGGGGGTGTGGGGTGTGTAAGAGTGTGTGTGAGGGGTGTGTGGGGTGTGTAAGAGTGTGTGTGAGGGGGGTGTGGGGTGTGTAAGAGTGTGTGTGAGGGGTGTGTGAGGTGTGTAAGAGTGTATGTGAGGGGTGTGTGGGGTGTGTAAGAGTGTGTAAGAGTCTGTGTGAGGGGTGTGTAAGAGTGTGTGTGAGGTGTGTAAGAGGGTGTGTGAGGGGTGTGTGGGGGTGTGTAAGAGTGTGTGTGAGGGGTGTGTGGGGTGTGTGTGAGGTGTGTGGGGTGTGTAAGAGTGTGTGTGAGGGGTGTGTGGGGTGTGTGTGAGGGGTGTGGGGTGTGTAAGAGTGTGTGTGTGGGGTGTGTAAGAGTGTGTGTGAGGGGTGTGTGTGATCATCCACAATGCTGTTAGCTTTGCGGATGCAGCGTGCGGTGTAAATGTCCGTGATATAGGGGAGGGAGACTCCAATGATCTTCTCAGCTGTCCTCACTATCTGCTGAAGGGTCTTGTGATCTGAGACGGTGCAGTTCCCAAACCAGGCAGTGATGCAGCTGCTCAGGATGCTCTCGATGGTCCCTCTGTAGAACACAGTTAGGATGGGGGGAGGGAGATGGGCTTTCCTCAGCCTCCTCAGGAAGTAGAGGCACTGCTGGGCTTTCTTGGTGATGGAGCTGGTGTTGAGTGACCAGGTGAAGTTCTCCGCCAGATGGACACCAAGGAATTTGGTGCTCTTGACGATCTCCACCGAGGATCCGTCGATGAACAGCGGAGAATGGTCACACTGTGCTCTCCTGAAGTCAACAACCATCTCTTTAGTCTTGTCGACATTCAGAGAGAGGTTGTTGGCTCTGCACCAGGCTGTTAGATGTTGCACCTCCTCTCTGTATGCTGACTCGTCGTTCTTGCTGATGAGACCCACCACGGTCGTGTCATCGGCGAACTTGATGATGTGGTTGGAGCTGTGCATTGCTGCACAGTCGTGAGTCAGCAGAGTGAACAGCAGTGGACTGAGCACACAGCCCTGAGGAGCTCCAGTGCTCAGTGTGGTGGTGCTGGAGATACTGCTCCCGATCCGGACTGACTGAGGTCTCCCAGTCAGGAAATCCAGGATCCAGTTGCAGAGAGAGGTGTTCAGGCCCAGGAGACTCAGCTTCTCAATCAGCTGCTGAGGGATGATTGTGTTGAATGCTGAACTGAAATCTATGAACATCATTCGAACGTAGGAGTCCTTACAGTCCAGGTGTGTGAGGGCCAGATGGAGGGTTGTGGTGATGGCGTCGTCCGTGGAACAATTAGGATGATACGCAAACTGCAAGGGGTCCAGCAAGGGTGATAGCTGTGACTTGATGTGCCTCATGACGAGCCTCTCAAAGCATTTCATCACGATTGGTGTGAGTGCGACGGGACGGTAGTCATTGAGGCAGGAAACTGTAGACTTCTTTGGCACAGGGACGATGGTCGTTGTCTTGAGGCACGAAGGGATGATGGAGCTGCTCAGCGAGATGTTGAAGATGTCAGTGAAGACATCTGCTAGCTGCTCTGCACACTCCCTGAGAACTCTGCCAGGAATGTTGTCTGGTCCAGCAGACTTCTGTGGGTTAACTCTGCATAGAGTTCTCCTCATGTCAGCCGTGGTGAGACAGAGCACTGGGTCATTAGGAGGAGGGATGGTCTTCCTCGCTGTTGTGTTGTTCTTTGCCTCAAAAGGAGCGTAGAAGTCGTTCAGCGCATCTGGAAGGGAGGCATCACTGTCACAGGCAGGTGAAGTTGTCCTGTAGTTGGTGATCACCTGGATGCCCTGCCACATGCGCCGGGAGTCTCAGCTGTTCTGGAAGTGGCCGTGGATTCTCTGGGCATGTGCACGCTTTGCCTCTCTGATCGATCGGGACAGTTTCAGCCTTGCTGTTTTTAAGGCCGCCCTGTCCCCTGATCTGGTCTCTCGACTTCAGGAGAGCACGCACTTTCGCAGTCATCCACGGCTTCTGGTTGGAGCGTGTTGTGATGGTTTTGGAGACGGTCACGTCATCGATGCATTTCCCGATGTAGCCGGAAACTGATGCCGTGTACTCCTCCAAGTCAATAGAGTCGCCGTTGGTTGCAGCCTCCCTAAACATGTCCCAGTCAGTGCACTCAAAACAGTCCTGAAGAGCAGAGATGGCTCCTGTTGGCCAAGTTTTAACCTGTTTCAGAACTGGTTTAGAGCGTCTGACGAGTGGTCTGTATGCTGGAATCAACATAACAGAGATGTGGTCTGAGTAGCCGAGGTGGGGGCGGGGCTCCGCACGATACGCGCCGGGAATGTTTGAATAAACAACATCCAGCGCGTTCGCCCCTCTCGTAGCAAAGTCCACATACTGATGGAATTTAGGGAGCACTGTTCTGAGATTTGCATGATTGAAATCTCCGGCGATGATAAACAGTCCGTCGGGGTGAGCATTCTGCAGCTCGCTAATAGCTCCGTACAGCTCACACAGAGCCTCCTTAGCATTAGCGCTGGGTGGAATGTACACTCCGATAATGAAAGCAGTGGTGAATTCCCGGGGTAAATAAAAAGGTCTGCATCTAACAGTCACAAACTCCACTAGCGAAGAGCAGTAGTTAGACACAAGCACAGAGTCTTTACACCATTCCGTGTTGATGTAAACACACACGCCACCACCACGAGTCTTACCGCTCAGAGCTGCATTCCTGTCGGCACGAAACACGGTTAGCCTGGCTAGCTGAATGGCGGCGTCCGGAACTCTGTCGCTGAGCCACGTCTCCGTGAAAACAAAGACACAGCAGTCTCTGAACTCATGCCGTGTAGTTCACTGGAGTCGGATGTAGTCCAGTTTATTATCCAGTGAGCAGACGTTGGACAAGATGATGGAAGGGACTGCCAGCCGGCTAGGGTTGGTTGTTAGCCTAGCATGGACACCCGCCCGTTTACCGCACTTCCACTTCCTTGAACAACGCTTGTGACGTCCTCTCTCCCGGCCACCGGCATCAGGCGACAGCGAGGACTGAAGGCCTTGACTTCACAGCAAGCCGAGTTCGCGAAGTTTGCAGAGTACTTCATCATGCAAGTTAGTAACTGCATGATTTCTTTACCGTAATATCATCTGGCAGTCGTATACATGAACACTTTTAATTTAGCGCTAAAACAAAATGAAAGCACCATTTTGGTTCCGGAGTGGCCGCTGCATGCTACTGCTGCGCCGCCATCTTGGATACCAAGCGCGATGAGTCAGCATACAGAAAGAAGGTGCAACAGCTAACAACCCGGTGTAGAGCCAACAACCTTTCTCTGAACATCAACAAAACTAAAGAGATGGTTTTTGACTTCATCTCCCACCCCCTATCCTGACCACATTTTACAAAGGTACCACCGAGAGCATCTGGAGCAGCTGCATCAATGCCTGGTTTAGGAATTGCACCATCTCGGTTTGCAAAACCCTACAGCAGATAGATGACAGAAGAGAAGGCTCAGTTCAATGCTGTTTTTGTTTTTGCTGCCATCAACTGCTGCCACTGTATGTTTACTTATGTTTACAAGAAACCTCTTATTGTCCACATCTGCTTAGTTGCACAATGGTCAATTACAATCTCCACACTGGTCGGTGTTATTTTATGTCCTGTGTTTATGTTATTGTAATGTACTTTATGTGGCTAGGACAACTTTCTTTTCAGTCCTTAGCATTGTGCTATCTTATTTAGCACCAGGGTCCTGGAGAAATGTTTCCTTTCATTATGTACTGTATAAGATATATATATGGTGGAAATTACAATAAAAGCTTCTTGACTTGAGTTGAAGCATTTCAGTTAAAAGCTGCTGCAAAGATAACTTAATCAACATGTCAACAATCTACTATAAAAGAATTTTATCATCAACCATGAATGTTAATAATAATAACAATAATATAAAACACTAGGTTTCTGAAACTTATTGATATGCTAACTACAAGTTAACCTCAAGTGGGTTAAAGGGCAAATAACTTCATTTAAATTAAGAGTTTAATTTAAATCAGTGAAAAAGAGGAAATGATTTAAGAGCTAGTGTGATATGAGCCATACTTCTGTTTAAGAGATTCTCTCAGCATCTTTCTGACCATCTTTCTGACAATACTAATTATACTGTAGGGTCAGCAAAATAGGAAAACACTGCATTAATCAAGTCCAGCTGACTTAAACTGTTTTGAAGTCAGTATAAAAATGTTGTAGAAATGATAGGATGCTGTTCTGCAGATGTTCTTGATTGATTTTCTCAGCCTTCGATTCTATGTCAATTTGAAAGGGTTTTCTCTAAGCCTTCTTTTCATGCAACAGGACCTCCATCTGATCTTGTATAATTTCAGGGAATTAACAAACATTTTCTGATTAATTTCATTTGTGAAATAAAGAAAGGGGCTGCTGGAGTTGTACTTATCATAGATCGGCTCTGACTGACCTCAAAAACATAAGAGGATTTTAATACGACACTGTCATTATAAATATTTAGAAAAAGGTCAAGTATAACAAATATTGCATTCTAACAAATACACATACCTGATTTGGTGGTGGTGGTGGTGGAGGTGGTGGTGGGTGTAGCAGTGGACATGGTGGATGTGTCTGTATTCACAGAAAGAAAAACACTTTCTATCACACAATAAAAATAAAGTGTCCCTGAATAAGGTTTATGACATGCTGATCAGTGTTTTACAGTTTAGGGTCTGAGCTTTCAATCAAACATCTAAGATTCTAAATAAAAGTTATCAAGTCTTATCACTGAGACAGAAAGCTGAAAAGTTAGCACACCCCTCTGACCTGCACAGGTGACTCCAGCATGAGAGCAGTCAGTGTGGTTCTTCAGGGAATGATGACAGTCCCACAGGTGAATCTCATCCCCTCGACACTTCACTCTGTTCATCCAGATAGTCCCTTCACCAGAACCCAACCAAACATTCCTATCATCACTCAGCGCCGACCCACAGCCCAGCTGTCTGCACACCACCTGAGCGTTCCTGATGTTCCACTGATCATCACAAACGGAGCCCCACGTAGAGTTATGATACACCTCCAACCTCCCAGAGCAGCTTCCCTTTCCTCCACTCAGCCTGAGAGACCAGTGCTCTACATCACACACATCACACAAGAGGAAACACACCAACACTGAATAACAGCTGCAGTCACACAGCTCACTACAACACCATGATCATCTCACCTTATATTATACTCAACATGGTCTAGTTTACAAAAAACAGCTTTTGTGGTGTTCTGAAAAAGAATCTCATACCAACTAACTACAAACATCCTGAAATTCAGCTGCTTGCTTTCATGTGAGATAAATAAATAAATTGGCTGCTGAAAAAAAATCATTTGAAGCAGTAAGAGTAAAAGCTTCTCCTTATATATCCTTACTTGAGCGGTGTTTCTTAGAGGGTACTGGAGAGCAGTTTTCTTGTGTACATGGAGACTTTCTGTCATCTGGAGTAATAAAATGAATGAAAAGTTTTACATCCAGGTTTCCCTCTCAGATCAGACTTTTCTCAGATTTTCAACATTTTTTTAAAACAAATACACTTTATATTTCAGCAACATAGTGATAAACTTTTGTACAGAACCAGAAAAGTCTGAATCCACCCACCTGTGCAGGTAATACGAGCCACTTCATCACCATTATCACATCTGTTCTGTCCCCAGGGTGAAGATGGACACTGCCACATTTTAGAGTCGTGTTTCCTACATTTCAGATCATCCAGCCAATTAGGAGCAGATTTTACTCGTGCTTCAGTGTTTGACAGACTGCCTCGTCTTCCACAGTTCAGCTCTCGACACACCATGTTTACCGTCTCATCATCCATCTGATTGTAACACACATTACCCCAGGTTCCATTGTAGAACACTTCCAGATTCCCCTCACAGCCCTCTGAGAGTCGGATCTCTTTAAAATCTGGAGAGAGAAGGACGACTTACACTTCATCTGAAAATGTCCTGTTTTATCGACACAGTTAAATATGTGTAATATTATCTTTATGGAAAAATATATTCTAGATGGATTACATTTATAAACAAGTCCTTACTATCATGTTAAATTTCAGGAACATTATGAAATAAAACATATACATATCTAACAGGTTTATTGTCAGTCATCACACTGTACCTGAGCAGACGACTCCTACGTCCTCATGGTGTCCACATTCACCCTCTTCACACAGCTGAAATCTGCAGATCCACAGGGACGTCTCGTTCCCCTCACACTCCACCTCATTCAGCCATATGGACCCAGTTCCAGGACCAAACCAGGCTGGTATGTGGGTACTGAGGGCCACTCCACACTGCAGCTGTCTGCACACCACCTGGGCATCCTCAATATCCCACGAGTCATCACACACTGTCCCCCACGAGCCGCTGTGGAAAACCTCCAGCCTTCCTGCACAGTCTCCCCCAGAACCAACCAACCTCACTCAGCCCCCTACAGAGAGACACAGAGAGAGAGAGAGAGAGAGAGACAGCCAATCACACTCACTGTTACCTTATTAGACAGACAAGAGGAAATCATCACACAGCCTCAATAACAAATCAGACGAGGCATCTTTCACTTTCTCCATATATATCAAAATAATAGCTCCGCCTCCCGTCTCTGAGGTGTGTGACTGATGAACAGAGCTCCGCCTCCTGTCTCTGAGGTGTGTGACTGATGAACAGAGCTCCGCCTCCTGCCTCTGAGGTGTGTGAGTGATGAACAGAGCTCCACCTCCCGTCTCTGAGGTGTGTGACTGATGAACAGAGCTCCACCTCATGTCTCTGAGGTGTGTGACTGATGAACAGAGCTCCGCCTCCTGTCTCTGAGGTGTGTGAGTGATGAACAGAGCTCCACCTCCTGTCTCTGAGGTGTGTGTCTGATGAACAGAGCTCCGCCTCCCATCTCTGAGGTGTGTGACTGATGAACAGAGCTCCGCCTCCTGTCTCTGAGGTGTGTGACTGATGAACAGAGCTCCGCCTCCTGTCTCTGAGGTGTGTGACTGATGAACAGAGCTCCGCCTCCCGTCTCTGAGGTGTGTCACTGATGAACAGAGCTCCGCCTCCCGTCTCTGAGGTGTGTGAGTGACGAGAGTCGATCACATCACACACTGATTTCAGAGAGAGGAAACACTCGGCTGTCGTACAGCATTAATGCCTGACAGCTGCACAGAGCAGATACACACACTGATAAACCACACTGTAACTACATCAGCTAAACATCCCTTCTACATACACACACACACACACACACACAAAGACACACACACACACAAACACAAAGACACACACACACACACACACACACACACACAAACACAAAGACACACACACACACACACACACACACACACACACACACAAACACAAAGACACACACACACACACACACACCTGATATTTATCATTTCATTTTAACATTATTTATTTAACATTTTTTAGTCTTTTTTACATTGAGGTTTTAAATTTATTTACTAGCAATTTCCATTCCAATGAATTATTTTATTTGTACACACACACACACACACACACACACACACACCTCTAATGTTGTTGTTTTTTTGGCTGCTACCTGTTCAGGGTCACCACAGCAGATCATCTGGACCACATATCATCCAGTGTACATATTTGATTTGGCACATGCTTTATGTTGGACGCTCTTCCAGACACAAGTGTCGGAACCCAGAGCCCCCCTCCGGGTGGACACTTCAGGGTGGTCCTAGAGCCTTCTTCAATTACCAATATTATCCAGTAGTCTTGTAGGTCAAATTAGAATTTGCAGGAAAAACAAAGAAATAAAGAACTCCTCCAGGCGTGGATGAGAAAAAGCAACCGATTTTATTTAGAAAAATATCACTGAAACTGGCACTCTGACACACTGACACAGATTCATGAATCGATGCAGTCAAGCACACCCCCCATCACAAATCCCCCAGTATTTATACCCTCTAGCCCCGCTACCTAGGCTTGCTGGGGTTGATTTTTTCTATGGATTGTTTTGACGGTCACTAAGCTTTCCCCTAAAAAACAGCCCCACCTTTCTGTGGCCTTCATACAACCTATGGG
>NC_080728.1:23884369-23931869 GCF_019097595.1 Hemibagrus wyckioides
AAATGTTTTATTCAACATCATTAAATGAAACTGGAAATGGATAAAATGCATGGCATATCATCCTTTAAATAAAAAATACAACTGTTAGTTCATTGCTGTGTTCTGAGAGAAATAACACCCTTCAGGACACGCTGTTATAGGAAAATGATCAACTTCTGGGAGGAAACAGTAACTCTTTCCTCAACACATGACAGATTTAAGTGTCCTTACTTGAGCAGTATTTCTGAAGAGGAAATGATGAACATGTCCCATGAGTACGTAGAGACGTTCCATCTTCTGCAGTAATAAAACACATGAAACAGACTTTTCTCTCATTCTTATTTTATAGCTGAAATATTTACACAAATTCTACAGTAATATATAAACTAGTAGAGAGAGAGAATCCTCTTACCTGTGCAGGTAATACGAGCCACTTCATCACGATTATCACATCTGTTCTGTCCCCAGGGTGAAGATGGACACTGCCACAGATTAGAGTCGTGTTTCCTACATTTCAGTTCATCCAGCCAATTAGGAGCAGATTCAACTCTCGCTATGGTTGAGTCTAAAAGCTTTAGTCTTCCACAGTTCAGCTCTCGACACACCATATCTCCTGTTTCTTGTTCCATCTGATTGTAACACACATTACCCCAGGTTCCATTGTAGAACACTTCCAGATTCCCCTCACAGCCCTCTGAGAGTCGGATCTCTTTAAACTCTGGAGAGAGAAGGACGACTTACACTTCATCTGAAAATGTCCTGTTTTATCGACACAGTTAAATATGTGTAATATTATCTTTATGGAAAAATATATTCTAGATGGATTACATTTATAAACAAGTCCTTACTATCATGTTGAATTTCAGGAACATTATGAAATAAAACATATACATATCTAACAGGTTTATTGTCAGTCATCACACTGTACCTGAGCAGACGACTCCTACGTCCTCATGGTGTCCACATTCACCCTCTTCACACAGCTGAAATCTGCAGTTCCACAGGGACGTCTCGTTCCCCTCACACTCCACCTCATTCAGCCATATGGACCCAGTTCCAGGACCAAACCAGGCTGGTATGTGGGTACTGAGGGCCACTCCACACTGCAGCTGTCTGCACACCACCTGGGCATCCTCAATATCCCACGAGTCATCACACACTGTCCCCCACGAGCCGCTGTGGAAAACCTCCAGCCTTCCTGCACAGTCTCCCCCAGAACCAACCAACCTGATGGAGCGGGGGCCTTTATTACACACACACACACACACACACACACACGCACACACACACGCACACACACACATGCGCACACACACACAAACACACACACACACACACACACAAACACACACACAAACACACACACACATACACACACAGACACGCACACACACACACACACACTTTAATTGCATATTAAAAACTTTTGAAAACAGCACCATAAGTGTCAATATCAGTTAAAATGATTATTAATAAGATAACTATTAACTGTCCTGTCCCCCAGGAACTAACAAGTAAATGAGAGAGAGTAAATATGTAAATCTAAACATTTATAGTTCAGGAAAGACAGAGAAAATGTTTGTTCTGTCGTCATGAACTATAAAATAATTGTTTTTTTAATTAACATGTTAACAACTACTTTCCTCCTGATCGAGCTCTGTTTCTTAAACTACATTTTAAAGCTCTGGTTTTGTACATGTCTGCTCATCTGTAGGTGTTTACCTGAGCAGGTGATGTAGAGCTGTTCCCCAGAGCTGCAGTTGACAGGTTCAGCTTGTGGCCTGCTGCAGTTCCCCAGATGAGCTTCACTCCCAGAGCAGCTGAAACCCGTTACACACATGTGTTTGTGTTCAGTGGTGGATGGAGAGGAGCGGTAGTTCAGCACAGAGCCACAGCCCAGCTGTCTGCAGAGCACAGACGCCTCAGACAGACTCCACGAGTCCAGGAGAACTCTCCTCCAGTGCTGCCTGAAATAAATCTCCACCTCCCCCTGACACTCTCTCCCTCCAGACAACCGCACTCGCCCCTCATGAAACACCATGGATGATCCTGAAGCAGAAGAACATCATTTAAATATTCTAATGAACTCTGACTTTATTCAGTAACGTGGTGTACGTGATGTTAATATCTCACCATTACAGATGACTCCAGCGTCGTGTTTATGAGAGCATGCAGCTCGACTCCATGATGAGACACCACATCGTGATAGGTGTGTCTCCTTCCCCTGACAATCAAACACATCAGCCCAGATGTGGCCACTCCCCTCCCCAAACCAGTCCACCTCCACCACAGCCACAGCACTCCCACAATCCAGCTGTGCACACAGAACATCTGCAGCTCTCATATCCCAGCCTACATCACAAACTGTGCCCCACTCACCGAGGTACTGGAGCTCCACTCGACCAGAACAGGAGTCCGGTCCGTTCACCAGCCGCGCCTCTGTGTGACCTGAACAAACAGCCGAGAGCTCAGTGAAAGAGGAACATTAACACAGGAACCTTAAAGTTTGATGGACAGCTATGTGGTCTCTATTTAAACAGAAGTTACATCATGATACTTAACCAGAACATATTAATCCCACATCGTTGTCATGGGAACAGTGTGAGTGTTTGAGTGAAGATGATGTTGGACAGAAGTAAATCTCAGATTCAGTTCCTCTACACTGAAGCTCCTCTGTCCACACCTGACCCTCCCCTCGTCCAAAAGCAGCTGATCCCAGAACCTCCACAGGAATCCCACAGTCCAGCTCTCGACACACAACCTCTGCATCCTGCTGGTCAAAGTCAGCATCACACACTGTGGACCAGGAACCTCCATGAAACACCTCCACTCTCCCAGAGCACCGGTGAGGACCAGCAGTGAGTCTCAAACTCTGACCTGTGTTTTATTTAATTGTGTAAACATTGTGCAAATTATAAATAAAAAGAAATCTTTACAAATTGGTTCCAAAATGATTTATATGTAAAAAAATGAATCTACATTTTGGTAAAAATTGATGTATTTTTGGAATTATAATTATGTTCATAATGTAAGCAACTGTAAGGGTTTTTTTCCTAAGTCCAGCAGTTTACCTAAACAGGTGACTCCAGCATCCATCAAATGTACACACAAATGTCCGCCTTGTGAGCTACAATTGTTCAGCGTCAACTCAGATCCTCCACAGTACAAATCATATATCCAAATTTCTCCTGATCCTTGCCCAAAGTGAGCCCAGTAATGCACATCTACAGGCTCCCCACAGCGCAGCTGTCCACAAACCACTGCGGCATCTTTCATATCCCAGGCAGAACCACACACTGTTCCCCACTGTCCATCATGAAGAACCTCCACTCTCCCAGCACAGCGACTTCCACCATTCACCAACCTCACACTGTCTGAGAGAGAGAGAGAGAGAGAGATGTACAGATGTGTATAGAGACATGGTATCAGCATCACACTCTGGTTCTTTGTTCTCTTTGTAAACAATGACAGTAAATCCACTTGGATGTTATTTATGACTGTGTTCATCACTGAAATTACAGTTCTGTCACATTATTATCATACCTGTCAGTATAACTGTCTTCTGATCAGCTGTAATGGTGTCATCACTATTCTCAGCTTCATGATCTACATTAAAACACAGATATTTAAGTGGTGAAGTCATAATGAACATTAAAGTTACAGAAATAGTGTTCAAGAGTCACAACTATTACAGTGGGCCGTATTCAGAATCAGTGACTTAAGTCCAAAAGGAACATCAACATGTAAACAGGGAAAATTCTTCGTATTCAGAGTCGTGTTCTGCAGCTTCTTAACTCAGTATTATGGGTTCATCAACAGCAGGTAGACCACAGAAAATGACACTTTTTAAACTAATACGCTAATACATGAAGAATTGAAGGACACTAAATAATATATTGTAGTTGTAAAGATGACATTAATGACTGATTTTATTTTATTTTTTTAAAATGGCTTCCACACTCAATAATCAGTAGCACAGGGAATAGCACTTGATCCAGCACATGCTGTTATTTTACATTTTTATATCACGCTCTAACAGTTAAACATGTTCACTTAATGAAGCCACAAGACACTAAGTCAATGTCATGTAACTGGATATAATGTATTTTAACATGTCTTTAAAGAGTTATTTTAATTTGTTGGTTCAGTTAAATTATAAAAAAAAGTGTGAATTTTTAAAGCAGAAGTTCATCAAACTTTATCGATAATCTATTACTATACACATGCATAACCCATGAATTTTTGGAATAATTGAAAAGAATGAAAGAGTCTTCTATTATTTTATTTTATTATTTTTTATTCTATATATTATATATATTATATATTTATTATGTTATTTATTTTAGAACTTAAACATTGGTTGTGTTGATCAGGATATTTTCTAGAACATATATTACATTTTATGATTAAAACCAGTTTACCTGAGCAAGTGACTCCAGCATCAAGAACATGCTCACAGCCAGAACTGTCCCCACGCCCTGCTGACACACAGTCCTTCAGTGTCGACTCTGATCCACTACAGTCCACACCAACCATCCAGATTGGTCCTGATCCGTTTCCAAATTGAGAAGTATACCGCACATTTACAGGCTGCCCACAATTCAGTTCTCTACATACTACTGCAGCATCTTTCATATCCCAGCCAATGCTACACACTGTTCCCCACTGTCCATCCTGAAGAACCTCCACTTTCCCAGCACAGCGACTTCCACCATTCACCAACCTCACACTGTCTGAGAGAGAAAGAGAGAGAGAGAGAGGGATTTTATTTCTACTGCTGTTTTTGGACACACACACACAAACACACACTGTCTTATGTTAAGTTGTAATACATGCAATAAATCATGTCTAAACTCTAAACATTAATCTGGAGCTGATTTTATAAGTGATGCCTCAGAACAAACACTGATGATGATGTGTGTACGCTCATGTACAGCTTTTTAAATTCTATAAAAATCTATTTCACTGTTTATAAAGTTACAATCAGTCCAGGAAATTTCATGATTAAAACTCATCCCTACTGTTAAAGTGAGAAGTGTGTGATGTTTTGGTGTGAATAATCAGTGTGAACTTACCAGCTGCTGTGAGTGTGAGTGTGGATGAGAGAAGAATAAAAGTCAGACAGATTTCCATCTCCCTCCTCACTGTACACGATGTGTTCACCTCCACTCACCCAGAGAGACTGAGAGAAGTGTATCTCCTCACTCAGCCCCCTACAGAGAGACAGACAGAGAGAGAGAGAGACAGCCAATCACACTCACTGTTACCTTATTAGAAAGATGAGAGGAAATCATCACACAGCCTCAATAACAAATCAGACGAGGCATCTTTCACTTTCTCCATATATATCAAAATAACGTCAGTGCTGATGAACAGAGCTCCGCCTCCTGTCTCTGAGGTGTGTGACTGATGAACAGAGCTCCGCCTCCCATCTCTGAGGTGTGTGACTGATGAACAGAGCTCCACCTCCTGTCTCTGAGGTGTGTGACTGATGAACAGAGCTCCGCCTCCCGTCTCTGAGGTGTGTGACTGATGAACAGAGCTCCACCTCCTGTCTCTGAGGTGTGTGACTGATGAACAGAGCTCCACCTCCTGTCTCTGAGGTGTGTGACTGATGAACAGAGCTCCGCCTCCTGTCTCTGAGGTGTGTGACTGATGAACAGAGCTCCACCTCCTGTCTCTGAGGTGTGTGACTGATGAACAGAGCTCCGCCTCCCGTCTCTGAGGTGTGTGACTGACGAACAGAGCTCCGCCTCCCGTCTCTGAGGTCACACACTGATTTCAGAGAGAGGAAACACTCGGCTGTCGTACAGCATTAATGCCTGACAGCTGCACAGAGCAGATACACACACTGATAAACCACACTGTAACTACATCAGCTAAACATCCCTTCTACACACACACACACATAGACACACACACACACACACACCAGATATTAATCATTACAACATTATTACATGATTTAAACCATTTTTAGACTTTTTTTTAATTGATGTTTATAAATGTTTTCACTAATAATTTAATTTTTTTTTTACATTTTACAAATTTTTAACTATATTCAAGAATTTTTATCATTTCACTTGTAATTAGATATTTATTATTAAATACACACATTTACTCTGGTTTTCAGGATTATAAACAATAATAATTGTAAAAATTGATTATTATTGTTGATTAAGAACATTAAAACTTTCCATCCACTAGATGGCAGTAAAGCATTTCCAAAGTGAGATTTCTGTTTCATGAAATGTGTTTATTCTCTTAACTGACCTGCTGAGGGCGCTGTTAGGATGCTGCTGGATTATTATTATTATTATTATTATTATTATTATTATTATTATTACTGATAAACTGCTAAATGCTAAATAAACTGCTGGAGGTAGCAGAGCTGAAGATTTTGAGGTTCTCTTTGGGAGGGACACGGTTGGACAGGATTAGGAACGAGTACATCAGAGGGACGGCTCATGTTGGACGTTTGGGGGACAAAGTTAGAGAGGCCAGGTTAAGATTGTTTGGACATGTCCAGAGGAGGGCTAGTGACTATATTGGTAGGAGAATGTTGGACATGGAGCTGCCAGGCAGGAGGAAAAGAGGAAGGCCAAGGAGGAGGTATATGGATGTAATAAATGAGGATATGAAGTTAGTGGGTGTAAGTGTTGAGGATGCAGAAGATAGGGATAGGTGGAGAGAGATGATTCGCTGTGGCGACCCCTGAAGGGAAAAGCCGAAAGAAGAAGAAGACTGATAAACTGCTAAATATAACAATTATGAGAAATGATAGAAGTGACAAAATATACAAAAAAGAAATCCACAAGAAATAACCCATTAAATATAAACCCATAAACAAAAACACAAACACAACTCCTGAATAGTGTTTATGTCTGGACTTGCAATGTGTGTAATTTCAGTATTAAGTCCTCATTATCTGTGTGTTCCTGAGAATAGAATAGAATAGAATAGGATATTTATTGTCTTCGTACAAGTATAGTGACATTTGGTTTGCAATTCCCAGTAAATATGGAGCCTGATGGTGACATCCACACTTAACCAAATCTAAGGAAAGGTACTTTGTTGTCACTGTATACAATACAACTGTTTTTGGGAAGGAGGGCTCAGCACTAAAGGAGGGGGTGAGCACCGAGCTAGACCCGTTATCCAGATGGATAAAAGCAGGTAGAAGATTCAATCAGGGAGCCGGGTGGAATAATGAGCAGAAATAGGCAAAAGGAAATACAAAACTGAAAACTGCCTGAGGCAGGGTGCAAACCAGGGAGGTTCAACACCACACTAAATTTCCCAATACACTAATCACTACACTATCAAGCCATGTAAACGAAACAGGGATAGGCACATTAAAAGGTGGGTTGGGTACACATCAGACAGCGCACACAGACGCCACAAGGCGTGGGAGAGAGCCCTGCTTGTCACGGCCAAGTCTTGGCAGCTTGAACAATTCCCTCACAGAGTCGGGGTCTGACTTCTTAAATAGGAAGTAGCGGTGGACTGATTCTCAGCCTGCAACGCCAGTACACAACTTTCTAAATTTTATCTTTAGCAACAGCTTTTCAGGAGAGTAACTCTAATACCGAAATTACCTCTCGGAACCTATTGCCTCTGATACCTGGCACAGATTCTATGTCCGCACGTTGACTGAGTAAAAACCTGAGGTTTATATAACAGCGTGCACAGGTGCCATGCATCAGCCCTAATTGTCTGCTCTGGGCTGAGCACTATAAAGAGGCATGCCAGTAAACGCGGATTTGCCTAAGCAGGCACCCACGACGTTACAGTATCCCTGCCCCTAGGAACGACCCCTGACATTCCAGGAGTCATCCCCCAACTCCTACGAAAATCCCTGATAAGATCAGGGTCTAGGATGTGCCAAGCTGGCACCCATGAGCGCTCCTCTGGACCATACCCCTCCCAGTCCACCAAATACTGTACTCCCCAGCGATGACCATGGGAGTCCAAGATACGCCGTACTGTAAAGACTGGGGATCCATCAATGATACGCGACAGAGGGGGGGCTGGCTCAGTGGTAGGTGCCAGGGAACTACAGAGAACCGGATTCAGCCTAGACATGTGAAAAGTTGGATTAATTCTCATGGAGTGGGACGGACAGAATATGGGAGCCACAAGTCTTTTGCGGTTGGCCGCACGGGTGCTTTTCTGGACATCAGCTTACAGTGCTGCCCTGGCCTTCTGCCAGACCCTGCGATACCGGCCTACCAGTTGTTCTGCTGCCAGGAGCCCAAATTCAATTCAATTTAATTCAATTCAATTTATTTTGTATAGCGCCTTTTACAATGAACATTGTCTTAAAGCAGCTTTACAAAAGAAGAAAACAGAGAAAGGGAGGGGAAAAATGAAAAATAATAATAAAAAAAAAACTAATTAACTAGAAATAAGAATAAATTATTAAATTCTATAATTACACTATTTTATCCTATTTTATCCCTAATGAGCAAGGCCAATTTAAGTTCCTCCTCCTTCTCGGCAAACATGGGTGGAGGATAGCCAAACTGGCACTCAAAAGGGGACATGTCCAAGGACGAGTGCCAGAGTGTTAGGTGTTTAGCCCGGGTGGATGGACTGGAGGAGGCAAAGCACTGGAGGGACCGTTCCAGGTCCTGGTTTACCCTCTCAGTTTGGCCGTTCGATTCAGGATGAAACCCCGATGACAGGCTGGCTGTGGCACCCACCAAACGGCAAAAGTCTTTCCAAAAGTGGCTGGCAAACTGGGGACCACGGTCTGAGGCCAAGTTGGTGGGGAAGCCATCGTCCTGACAACATGCTGCAGGATGAGCGCTGCAGTCTCTTTGGCTGAGGGAAATTTGGGAAGGGGGATAAACTTACCAGCCTTCGAGAATCGGTCCAACACCACAAGGATGACTGTCATCCCTTGAGACACCAGCAGGCCGGTGACAAAGTCTAAAGAAAGGTGAGACCAAGGCCGAGATGGTATGGAAAGAGGGTGAAGCAGGCCCTGTGGGCGGGTCCGAGGCTCCTTATTACAAGCTCAAGTTTGGCAGGCTGCCACATAGGCCCGAACAGCCCTGTCCATAGCAGGCCACCAGAACCTATACCATAGGAATTCCAGAGTCTGGATTGCCCCCGGGTGCCCTGCAAAGGGAGAGGTATGACCCCAGGCGAGACCCTGCGGTCGGGCAGACTGAGGAACATAAAGCTTGCCTGGTGGACCTCCTCCTGGATCTGGCTCCTGCTGGAGTGCCCAGCAGACCACCTCCTCCAAACCCCAGTGTAAAGGTGCCACTATCTTGTAAGATGGAACTATGGGCTAGGGGGCAGGGTCAGGTGATGGAGGATCCCACTGGCGTGAAAGTGCATCTGGCTTAAGGTTCTTTGACCCTGGTTTAAAAGATAATGTAAATTCAAAGCGGGCAAAGAACAAGGACCGTATCGCCTGTCGTGGATTCAGACTTGGCCTGTTGGATGTAGGTCAGGTTTTTGTGATCAGTGAGGATGAGGAATGGTTGGCTGGCCCCCTCCAGCCAGTGTCTCCATTCCTCTAAGGCCAATTTAACAGTCAGGAGCTCACGATCCCCACATCATGCACATGGATGCAGTTCCCCTTTTGGGCCCGAATGTTGGGACAGGACTGCTCCCACCCCAATGTTGGAGGCATCCACCTTGACTATAAATTGGGACCTGGGGTTAGGCATCCAAAGGACAGGGGCTGAAATCAGCTTGTCCTTTAAGGCCTCAAATGCTTGCTGTGCTTTGCCCATTGTCGGAACTCAGAGTCCCCTCCGAGTGGACATATCACAGGGTGGAATCTTTAATTGTACCTATTTCTATTATTTCAATAATCTTATCACATAAAGTCAATAAACTATCCAATACTTAGCCGGAATGAAGGAGATCTCAGTCAGCAGATGAGAAGAAGCAGGTTTCTTTATTCAGCCATGCAGTCAATCACATGCATTTCTGAGGAGAGCAGCTGGTCTCAAAAAACCCCCCAAAAATTCCCTTCGTCTTATACCTCAGACGCCCCATGGCGCCTCCTCTTCCAAATTTAAATATTTCTAGAAATTTCCACATTATACTCAATGTATGTATACTTTTAATCTCTCCTTCCTTAATTAACATACTTACTATAATTTTGTATTTGTCCCCATACTGCCCCCTTAATTAAAACATCCTCCCTCTGATGACATCAATGTTCCTTCTCTCAATGTTCCCCGGAATTTTTCCTAGAACTGATATGCAACTGCAACCTTCCATGTACATGATGTATGCAACATTGTGCACATACCTACCTTGATGTTTACAACGATGTGCACATACCTCACGTACCTTGATGTTCTCGATGTTTTAAATTAGATGTGCTTTTCTTAGAAAACCATGCTTCTATCTCTGCATTTAAATGTGCTTCAATTTCTTAGAAAATCATGCATCTAGTTCTTGGTAAACCCTCTATGTCTGGATTTAAAGGTACTTCTGTACTTCTCTTTAAGAGATTCTGACGCTGACAAGATGCTGTTATGTCTAGGTTATGTCTAGCGTATGTCCTCTCACCTTCTATTCTGGGCCCTGAAAATCCCTGTACTTTTCACACTTCTCAGCACTAAAAATCCCCTCTATTTCACCCTTCTCAGCACTAGTTCTGCATGATTATTATTTAGTTTTATTTTTTATTTATCTTTTTCTAATGAAGGAGAAGAATATACAGAGATTATATTTGTCTAAAATATGAAACAAATGATGTTAATGAATGTCTTATGAGTCTTCTTTGCCTTACTCAAAAGCTTTCTACTATTCAGGAGCTAAATAACTTTGATAGATATTTAATAGGTATTTGATTACTCAAAAGCCTACTACTAATCAGAAGCTAAATAGTTTTGATGGATATTTGGTAGATACACTATATTGCCAAAAGTATTCGCTCACCCATCCAAATAATCAGAATCAGGTGTTCCAATCACTTCCATGGCCACAGGTGTATAAAATCAAGCACCTAGGCATGCAGACTGTTTTTACAAACATTTGTGAAAGAGTGGGTCGCTCTCAGGAGCTCAGTGAATTCCAGCGTGGAACTGTGATAGGATGCCACCTGTGCAACAAATCCAGTCGTGAAATTTCCTCACTCCTAAATATTCCACAGTCAACTGTCAGCTGTATTATAAGAACGTGGAAGTGTTTGGGAACGACAGCAACTCAGCCACGAAGTGGTAGGCCACGTAAACTGACGAAGCGGGGTCAGCGGATGCTGAGGCGCATAGTGCGAAGAGGTCGCCAACTTTCTGCAGAGTCAATCGCTAAAGACCTCCAAACTTCATGTGGCCTTCAGATTAGCTCAAGAACAGTGCACAGAGAGCTTCATGGAATGGGTTTCCATGGCCGAGCAGCTGCATCCAAGTCATACATCACCAAGTGCAATGCAAAGCGTCGGATGCAGTGGTGTAAAGCACGCCGCCACTGGACTCTAGAGCAGTGGAGACGCGTTCTCTGGAGTGACGAATCGCGCTTCTCCATCTGGCAATCTGATGGACGAGTCTGGGTTTGGCGGTTGCCAGGAGAACGGTACTTGTCTGACTGCATTGTGCCAAGTGTAAAATTTGGTGGAGGGGGGATTATGGTGTGGGGTTGTTTTTCAGGAGCTGGGCTTGGCCCCTTAGTTCCAGTGAAAGGATCTCTGAATGCTTCAGCATACCAAGACATTTTGGACAATTCCATGCTCTCAACTTTGTGGGAACAGTTTGGAGCTGGCCCCTTCCTCTTCCAACATGACTGTGCACCAGTGCACAAAGCAAGGTCCATAAAGACATGGATGACAGAGTCTGGTGTGGATGAACTTGACTGGCCTGCACAGAGTCCTGACCTCAACCCCATAGAACACCTTTGGGATGAATTAGAGCGGAGACTGAGAGCCAGGTCTTCTCGTCCACCATCAGTGTGTGGCCTCACAAATGCGCTTCTGGAAGAATGGTCAAAAATTCCCATAAACACACTCCTAAACCTTGTGGACAGCCTTCCCAGAAGAGTTGAAGCTGTTATAGCTGCAAAGGGTGGACCGATGTCATATTGAACCCTATGGATTAGGAATGGGATGTCACTTAAGTTCATATGCGAGTCAAGGCAGGAGAGCGAATACTTTTGGCAATATAGTGTATTTTATGTGTGATAGATAACCACTACTACTAAGCAGAGCATTTTAAATCTAGGCTAATGTATGATGTATGATATCTATGTAATTTCTCCGACACCGTCCAGACAAATTTGCCCTGGGACCTTTTGTTCAGGGCACACAGTGGGCTAGCCAGGGTACTAAAATTCTTTAAAAAATGGCGGAAGTAGTTAGTAAAACCTAGGAACTGCTGGACTGCACGGAGGGAGGTAGGTTGTAGCCAATCTTTGATGGCTTGGATTCTAGCTGCGTCAATACTCAACCCCTTTTGTGATACAACAAACCCCAAGAAGGAGTATAGACTGTTTTGAAGGAGGAGTTGTAAAACCTGGCGAACATGAACCACATGCTCTGTCAGGGAATTACTGAAGATCAGGATGTCATCTAAGTAGACAAATGCATAGTGGTTCAAGGTCTCGTGGAGTGCCTCACAAAGCTACTGTTTACTTTTCTGGGTAGGGCAACTGCACAGGGTGGAGTCACATGTGGAGTCACATGCACATGGAGTCAAATGAGGATGGGTTCCCTTTTGAGTCTGGTTCCTCTCAAGGTTTCTTCCTCATAATTTTTCCAATATTATTTGTACAATAATATTGTACAAAATTAATGAATTTTTAAGTTAAACAAGAATGTGTAGTATGTGCAGTTGAATGTGAGTAATGCAAGTTACATCAGTGTCCCGCTAGAGGGCAATGTTGTGTTGTTTATGTAACAGTGGAAGTGAGTTTTTGATTCAGCCTGTGAACAACTGAATCTGGTCAAACATATTGAGTCAGTGAGAGCCGCCATACCTGAAACTAAAGATGAGCTGGTGAAGCAAACGCTGGAACCGTTAGTGCAGACTGACCTCATTGCACCTGTTGTAGAGCCAACAAAATGGGTAAACAGTCTGGTTGTAACTGAAAAGAAAAATGGCTCACTCAGACTGTGTCTTGATCCTCACAAATTAAACAGGGCAATCACTATTCCATATCAACACCTGAAGTACTGAGTAACGTGGAATAAAAATTCTGTTCTACTCACTACAAAAATCTGACTCCAGTTCCACACTGACCTGATCAAATCCCTCAATACAGAATACACACCTCAATGTAAACTCAGTGATTAGAGCAATATTTTCCCCCAAATCCAGTGTGATTTATTTCTTTAAAATAAATAAATAAAAATAAGCTCAATGTGTGTGAGAGGAAATGTGCAGTTAGAGTACATGTGGTGTAGAGACAGGATTCTGCTGATAAACATCTATTAAAGCTTCTGATTTAGTGTGTGTGTGTGTGAGTGTGTGAGTGTGTGTGTGTGCACACTTTTTTCTGCACAGATGCGTCCCCTGCACCTCCCTGTGTGTGTGAAATTTATAACAAATAACTAAAAATAAAAATTTATTAGTGGATGGATGTTAGGAAGAATGAATTCCCATAAACCATGGTGGTTACTGAGTGTCCAGATAAATAATTGAATCTGTGTGATTTCTGAATGGGAGCATGGGTCTGTGTGTGTGTGTGTGTGTGTGTCTGTGTGTGTGTGTGTGTGTGTGTGTGCGTGTGTGTGTGTGTGAGTGTGTGTGTGTGTGTGTGTGTGTGTCTGTGTATGTGTGTGGGTCTGTGTGTGTGTGTGTGTGTGTGTGTGTGTGTCTGTGTGTGTCTGTGTGTGTCTGTGTGTGTGTGTGTGTGTGTGTGTGTGTGTGTGTGCATGTGACTGCTTTCCTGTACAGGTGCATACCCCTCATCTCCCTCCCGGTGTGTGTATATGTCATTTATACTGAATAAATAAAAATAACCTAAATGTGTGAGAGGAAATGTGCAGCTAGAGTTCATGTGGGGTAATGTAGTGTTTTTAAGGAGGGGTGAGTGTGTCTGTGTGTGTCTGTGTGTGTATCTGTGTGTGAGTGTGTGTCTGTGTGTGTCTGTGTGTGTGTGAGTGTGTCTGTGTGTGTCTGTGTGTGTCTGTGTGTGTGTGTGTGTGTATCTGTGTGTGAGTGTGTGTCTGTGTGTGTCTGTGTGTGTGTGTGTCTGTGTGTGAGTGTATGTGAGTGTGTGTCTGTGTGTGTCTGTGTGTGTGTGAGTGTGTGCCTGTGTGTGTCTGTGTGTGTATTTGTGTGTGTGTGTGTGTGTATTTGTGTGTGTATTTGTGTGTCTGTGTGTGTGTGTGTGTGTGTATTGTTCTGCTTTTCTGACCACGTCTCCTGACTGTCCTGTTCTCCTCTAACAGGAAGTCTCCTCTCTGAAGAACAGCATTCTGGGTATGAGGATGTGGATGATGAGCTTCTCTCAGGTAAAAATGTCCAGAGTGTGAGTTTGTCTAACTCCATTAACTGAAAGATATTAGAATTACAATTAGAAATCAGAAATGACTAAATTTCTCCTTTCTGAGACGTGATTATGTTTAAAAACCCTGAAACAAATAAATTGTTCTTTTTACAGTAAAGTCTGGGATGGGAGAAAAGGCGGAGTATTATGATGATGTCATGGACACCAGTGACATCATAAGTGGGTGCAGTTGTTAACTGATCACATCAATTTACTGACTTCACATTAAACCATGAGGTCAGAATGTGATGGAGCTGTTTGTACAGAGTCTCTGCTTTTATTTCATTTAGGTGATCCAGGAAGAGTCGACCCACCAGAGGACTACGATGATGCCGTCACTGCTGGACCGATCCCTGATCACGTGGATGGTGTGGTTCTGTTTTGGGATTTGTTTTAGAAAGCAGTATAAATTAAACACGCACACTGTGAATAAGTTTGTTTATTGGTTTGTGTGTAGTGACGTTTTTTACATGTGTACGATGTCATTTTGCATTGTGTCATCAAATACACAGTGTAGAAACTGCCACTTCACTAAACTTTAAATATCTTTAAATATCTGTGTTTTGGTGTAGAGGATGAAGCTGAGAATTATGATGACGCCATTACAGCTGATCAGAAGTCAGTTATACTGACAGGTATGATAATAATGGGACAGTATTGCATCCACAAGCATCCAAATGATCATTAATGACATTAATGTGGATTTAATAGCTTTTATCTCTACGTTCTGACAGAGGACGTGTCCGAGAACTATGATGATGCAGTTACCACTGAAACAAACCCAAACATCATCACAGGTCAGTTTATTCTGAAGATTCATGGAATTTATTCACCTTAAACATTTATACAATAAAATTCAAGCTTTGTGATTTAATTACATCTTTGTACACACTGTTGAATTCTGCGTTCTGATTGGTCAGTAGGTGTTGATTAATTTTCTATATTATTTTCTATAATATTAATGATCCAGTACCTGGTTTCTATAGCAACAGCTCATTCACAGGGACTCATTGTTTTCATTGACATGGTGAAGTTTTCTGTAAGAAAATTATATTTCATTGTTTTTCAGATTAAAATCCTCTGCTTCATCACACCACCCTGTAACTCAGTATTTTACTATAACAGCAACACACACAGTGGTTTATTAATGATTCATTTATTTGTTCATTGAACAATCCAGACGATTATGATGATGTCATCACTGAGGAACAGGATGTAGGAGAAGCAGAAGGTGAGTGACTTCCTGTTTATTCTGTAATGTACACAGGTGCAGATTCAGCAGAGTAAAAGATAAGGTTATATATGATTTTATTGTGTATAATAAATATCAACATTCAGAACAGTTTTCAGGACAAACCTAATTTAACGTGCATTTATTAAACTGTTTAAATAAAACGTATATGTTTTTTTTTTTTACTTCCACATTTTAGTAAACACAATCTTTTAATATCATTTTAAAACATTTAATAGGAAAATATCAGATTAATACTTTATATATTTTGTTTGTTAAATTTTAAAAATATGAAATTTGATGGATATCTCTATCATATTCACATGGCCTGTGTTAATTTCAAGAAAACTGATCTGATAAATGTCCTCTATTCTCTTCATTTATTGTTGAAATATCAGAGAAATCCTACATAGTGCATCATTTACTAGATTTTAAGGTGTTACAAAACAATTACTATTAATACAATATAAATGATATATTAAAGAAGTAAATGTGTTTATTTTACAGAATATGATGATGTGGAGGACTGTAATGCGATTATGTAGTGGTTACGGGGTTAATCGGACATGTCAGTCGGGTTCAGTGACGTTCTTTATTATTTTTCATCGAGAATAAAGTGACTTGCTCTGTTAAAACAAGTGTGTGTTCCTTCAAAATCATTACATGGTGTCAGAAGTGCTTGATGAACACACAACCTGGAGAGGATGACAAATTCAACCCCCCGGAGTGTTTTTCATTTGATCATCTAAATGAGTGGGACTGACTGGAAACAAAGTTTTCAGTGCTTTTGGAATGCCACCAAATTGGATAAAGAACATGGGGAAGTCCAGGTCAGTTCATCAATCTATGACATGGGAAATGAAGCTAAACATATATTTAAATCATTTACCTTCGATGAGGATGACGAAGAAATGCAACGTTGTGTTAAGAAAATACGACGAGTATTTCTTCCCTAAACTAAACGTGATTCACGAGCGAGCCTGCTTCTATCAAAGAGTACAGCGTCTTGGTGAAAAGGCTGAAACCTTTATTAGAACTCTATATGATTTATCGGAACACTGTGACTTTGGTGAACATAGAGATGAACACATCCGGGATCGGATAGTTGTGGGCATACTTGATAAAGAACTGTCACACAGACTACAGTTAATGTCCGATCTCACGTTGGCACAGACTATTCAGAGTGTCCGCCAGTGTGAAGAGGTAGTGCTTCAAGTTCACCAGCAGGGGGAGGTGTGTGCTGCAGTACAAGAGATAGCCCAAGGAAAAGCAGCAGACAGAGGAAAACAGAAATGTAAACCTAAAAAACAAAATGACAAAGAGCAAGGAGAACCTTGGAGGAAGATGTGGGAAAATCAAACACAGACAACAGGGAAAATGCGCAGCTATAAAATCAACATGTAATAAATGTAAAAAAGTGGGTCACTAGTGCTGTCTGCGCTGTGTTTTCTCTTCCCAGTATAATGACCAGACGGACATCAGCTGACGATTCGATTCTTTAATCTCTCTCCTGATAACACATAAAACAAATGTTATATGTGGCCCCTCTTGTCTTTTCTCTCCCATGTGGAGACAATACGGAAAGGGCAGAGGAAAAAAAAGAGCACAGTTACAAACAATAAAATAAATTTAACAAAAAAAAAATGAGAAGACAGCATACCTGATAACACACAAAACAAATGTTACAGTGTGGTTTTCGCCCCTCATGTCTTTTCTGTTAAAGCAAAAGTGCAACGCATTAAGCACATGCTTCAAGTGTATTGATGAGACATCAAAATTAATCACGGCCTCACTTAAAATGAAAATAATGAAACATACATGAAAAATAAAGCTAGATATATGATTTAAACAGGAAAAATAACCTTTAAAGTGATTTTTAAAGTAAAGATGGCATTAAATTAAAAAGAGCTCAACAAAAACCCACCTCTCCCATGTGGAGACAATACGGAAAGGGAAGAGGAGGTGCAAGGACAGGAAATTAAGATTAATGTTGCCATAGATATTTAAGGGGGAAGGTGCATCAGGTGTACGTCACCAACATATTTGTGTAATTCTACATGCGAAATGAATATATAACTTTCCATACCTGTTACACTAGGAAAGAATGTGTCACAGCAAATCAGTGAGAGAAGTGACAGAGACTGTTGAACAAACACAATATTTCCTGGGTGCTGTAACAAATTCACAAAGAAATGATGAGCAGTGGATTGTGCAAATTTCCATTGGAAAGACACCAGTTAAATTTAAAATTGACACTGGTTAATTGGACACTGGCTCTGATGAGCTACAGGGCAACACCTTGCATCTCTACAGGTGTAAGCCCAGCTGAACTATTTAAGGGCAGGAAGATTAAAAGGACACTGCCAATGCTTGAGACAAATCTTCGGCCTCAGTGGCCAAATCTGAAAGATGTAAGGAGAAAAGATTCCATAGAAAAGCGAAAGCAAGCTTTCTACTTTCGTCACCACAGAGCTAGACCCTTACCATTACTGAGGTCTGGTGATGCTGTGCTAAGTTAGACCATCAAAAGACCTGGGGAACAGCTGCTGTAGTTACGGGTGAGAGTACAACTCCTCGATCGAGACACATCAAGGGGCACCTCTGCGGCGTAACCGACGTCACTTGCAGCTCATCCCTGCCTCAGCTAGAGGAAGTCAAACTCTGATTCAAAAGGAACAATCATATGATCAGCAGCCGGAGTCCACAGTGAACACAGGGACGACTTTGTCTCCTTTCCCAAAGACACAAACAGGACTGTTGATGACTAGATCTGGCAGAATTAGTAAACCAGTAGACAGATTAGATTTGTAATATGCTAGTCATATATGTTTAATAGACATTAGCAACAGTGTCCTTCAATGTAGTTGCTCTAAACACTGAGACAATTAGGACATAAATTGTTTTGTTTACTGAAGTTGAATAAGTATTAAAACTAACGAAAATGTTAAGGCATATTTAATGCTGTTCAGAGAGAGAAAAAAAACAAAACTGAAAAAGGGAGATTTAATGGGTGTATGCCTTTAAGAAAATGCGATTACGTAGTGGTTACGGGGTTAATCGGACATGTTGGGTTCAGTGACTTTCTTTATTATTTTTCATCGAGAATAAAGTGACTTGCTCTGTTAAAACAAGTGTGTGTTCCTTCGAAATCATTACAAGGAGAAATCTCAGAAAGACAGGGACCATGTGACTGAGACACGCCTCCAAAGGCCTTTTCTCAGGAAATTACATTTCAACAAAAAATTATTTTATTATACTTCCAATAATTTCATTCATTCTGAACCATGTTCATTTTCTCACCTTGTTATTAGCAAATAGATTAGGGAGAGTTAAATCACCTCCATTATTACTGAACCAAATGTTTCCAGCTTTCCTTTTACAACACATTTAGTGCTATAAGTCATAGTGAGCTTAAATATCACTGACACACCACACCTCATTTATCTCACCAGTTTATTCCATCAAAATGGCCATAATGTTCATTTCAAGATTAAATTTATAGTAGATTAGATTTATTTGTCACACACTTATATAAAGTACACAGTTTGCAGTGAAATGACTTTGCATAGAAATGAATAAAATTTACTAAATATTAAAGAACTAAATTAAAAAAATAAGTAAATAAATAAAAGAAATAAGAAATAATAAGAAATAATTATAATATGAAATAAGTAAATATGCATATTAGCATAGCATTTATTTGAAAACAGTAGAATGTGATATGCAAACATGTTACATGTAGTAACAGTAAAGAATGTGTAAACAGAGTGGAATGTGATGTACCATATGTACAGGTGTGTTACATGTAGTAACAGTAAAGAATGTGTGAACAGAGTGGAATGTGATGTACCATATGTACAGGTGTGTTACATGTAGTAACAGTAAAGAATGTGTAAACAGAGTGGAATGTGATGTACCATATGTACAGGTGTGTTACATGTAGTAACAGTAAAGAATGTGTAAACAGAGTGGAATGTGATGTACCATATGTACAGGTGTGTTACATGTAGTAACAGTAAAGAATGTGTAAACAGAGTGGAATGTGATGTACCATATGTACAGGTGTGTTACATGTAGTAACAGTAAAGAATGTGTAAACAGAGTGGAATGTGATGTACCATATGTAGAGGTGTGTTACATGTAGTAACAGTAAAGTGCAGAATGACAGACTGGAAGGTTGTGAGTTCGAATCCCAGGATCAGCAAGCTGCCACTGCTGGGCCCTTGAGGAAGGTCCTTAACCCTCAGATGTTCATTTGTATAAAATGAGATAAAAATGTTAGTCCCTATGGATAAGGGTGTCTGCTAATTGCCATGAATGTAAATGTAAGGTGTGTTACTGTCAGGAACCGCTGGATTGTGTGTATTTTGTGCCACTCCTTTCCTATTGTTCTCATTCCCACTGTTTCACCTGTTCCCTATTAGCCGTAATGTTTTGCCCTATATATAGGGATCCTTTTGTACCTGTCCTTGTCAGCTATTGTTCTATGTTCCTTGTTTTGTATGTCAGGTTTTGTTTTATTAGCATCATGTCTCGTGTTTAGGTTAGTCTTCCCCATGTCTTGTGTTTATGTTAATAGCAGCGCTTATTTGAATCCTGCATCTGGGTCTGTCTCCATGGCGTGCTGGTGCATGCAGCTACCACGGAGGTCCGGGTTCGAGCCCCGCACACGGCGGGGGTGCCCAGATTTTACAGTTACATATAGTAAAGTGCAGTGTTCAGAATGTCAGTGGAGTAACTAAGTCTTTATAGACTCCTAATGGATCTGTGTGGTAGTCATCAGACTATGGAAGTACTTTAACAGACAGTTAATGGGGTGGATGGAGTCTTTAATGATTTCAGCAGATCTGGTATTGCATTGTTGTAGATGTTATGCAGAGAGAGAAGAGCAGACCTAGAGATGTGCTCAACTATACACACCACTCTGCAGGACTTTGCCCTAAATTTCTTTATTAAAAATTTTAAATTGTTACATGCCAGATATATAAAACTTTTTTAAATATATAAACAGTGTAGCGTCTCCAGGTCGGATCACTTGCTCATGGGGTCAGTTGCATCCTTCTCAAAACTCAATTAACCATTACGCAGCTCACAACTGGGCCTCACTGCTTATAGTTGCTTCATTATACCTCAACCGACATGCTGTAACTCATGGGAGCCATGCTCCGGGATGTCTGATGGCTCTGGATAATCAGCATGTGTTTTTCATGAAACAGAACATGTTTTATAAGATAAGATTGTATGTTTAATTGCCTATACCCAGTTTCCTTTCCTCTCATACTGTCTCTTTCCAGTCTACTATCAAAATGATCCGCTTTTACTTTTATAAGCAATAGTGTATGCCATGTGGTCATTCAAGTACATAATATGGGCCTACTATATGTTAATTTAAACTTTATCTATTCCCCGACTTCACCATAAAGTATGCAAACGAGTGCCTGAGCAGAGACAAAGAAACTTTTTCCCTCCAAAAGTTTCAGGTATTGGATTGGTCACTCTGAAAAACTGGGCGCGACCAAGGGATCAATAAAAACCCTAAACACCCATCTATCATTGCTCGGCTCTGATTTTTCTCTGGGACAATACTTTCACTTTCTTCTGAGACTTTGCCGGCAGTTTCAATCGAAGAACTTTTGTTTGCACCACCGAAACCTTTTTCTTCTCAGCGGAATCTCGTGCTTGCTCTGAGGACTTCGAATCTCTGAACCTCCTTGGTCCACTACATCAGGACTCTTATCAATGAACCAATGCAAGTAAAAATTACTGATTATTTTAGATGCACAATTTTAAGCTGAAGCTCCTTTTATTAAGGCGAATCCTAATTACCCTGACGATTCTCACACAGTTGTAATCAAAACTCGACTTGAAAGTTGCCATATTTGATCTCTTCTCTATTTCCTTATCTCTTTCTCTCTCTCTGATTTCCTCCGTATTCCCTTCCTTAATCTCTATCTCTGTTTACCTCCTTATTCTCTCTCTATAGGCCTTATTCTGTCTTTTATGTACATAGTGTGTACATATGTAGTGTCGTAGTTAGAATGTGTTGTGTGTTTCTGTTTTATTAAATGCATTTTACTCACGAGTGATTGTCTCTGTGCTTTGCTCACAATTTCGGGGTCCCTGAACATTGCTCTTGAAATTACAGCTAATACTTTATTAAGTAGTTATTCTTTCTTGGTCAGGAAGATAACTTTTCCTGGAATTAATAAACAATTATACTGTCTGTTCGCTGGACGAACAAATCAAATAATTGTGTTATTGATTCTCTGACAGTTAGTTCTAAAACCCCCCATTTGAATATTTATAATTAATTATAACCAGTTATAATTACACTTAAATATTTAAATTTTGAGCTAATTTCGTCACAACAGCTTTCTTTCAATATTCTCAGGGTTTTATATACATATATATATATATATATATATATATATATATATATATATATATATATATATATATATATATATATATATATATATATATATATATATGTATATATAGGAATATTACAATAATTATAGTACACTTTTGATGAATTCTGCAAAGTCTTTATTAATTTTCTACTACAGCAACAGCTCTGATAATAATTGCAACATAAATGATTAGTTTATATTAATGTGCTTGTTCTAAAAAGTTATTGTCACAGGCACGCCGGACCCGACCCCTCACCAGCGCCCTCACTCTCCAGAGTATTAATTTAGATCAGCTGCACCTCGTCAGTTAATCACCTCCCCTCCCCTATTTAAGAGCACTCTCTTCACTTCATCCCTGTCTGGTCTTGTTTAGACACCGACTCCATATCACGCTGACGTTTGTTAGCATTAACGCTATAGCTTCTGCTATTTCCTGTGTTGCCCCGAATACTACCTTCTTCTTCTTCTTCTCCTCCTTCTCCTTTTTTTTCTCCTCCACGATCGCTGCTCTTCCCAACTCTACTCTCCTCCGTGCACGGCATCATCTCCCTCCAGCTCTGGCTCTCAGTCTCCTCAGATAAGCTGATTAATCTCCACTCTCCCTTTTTCCACCCGCTTTCAGTTATTAATAAACATACCCCTTCCAGGGTTTAAATACTCCATTGCCTGTTCTTCTCTGGTGTTTTCTGAGTTATCTTGTATGGTGGAAGTTACTCATTATCTAATCCTAAAATAAACTGATTTAAAACATGTGGTTATATAACATAAAATAGTGTATAATCATTAATGGTAAATGTTTCTGTTAGATGTTTATTTAACATGTACACTATATTGCCAAAAGTATTCGCTCACCTGCCTTGACTCGCCTATGAACTTAAGTGACATCCCATTTCTAATCCATAGGGTTCAATATGACATCGGTCCACCCTTTGCAGCTATAACAGCTTCAACTCTTCTGGGAAGGCTGTCCACAAGGTTTAGGAGTGTGTTTATGGGAATTTTTGACCATTCTTCCAGAAGCGCATTTGTGAGGTCACACACTGATGTTGGACGAGAAGGCCTGGCTCTCAGTCTCCGCTCTAATTCATCCCAAAGGTGTTCTATGGGGTTGAGGTCAGGACTCTGTGCAGGCCAGTCAAGTTCATCCACACCAGACTCTGTCATCCATGTCTTTATGGACCTTGCTTTGTGCACTGGTGCACAGTCATGTTGGAAGAGGAAGGGGCCAGCTCCAAACTGTTCCCACAAAGTTGGGAGCATGGAATTGTCCAAAATGTCTTGGTATGCTGAAGCATTCAGAGTTCCTTTCACTGGAACTAAGGGGCCAAGCCCAGCTCCTGAAAAACAACCCCACACCATAATCCCCCCTCCACCAAACTTTACACTTGGCACAATGCAGTCAGACAAGTACCGTTCTCCTGGCAACCGCCAAACCCAGACTCGTCCATCAGATTGCCAGATGGAGAAGCGCGATTCTTCACTCCAGAGAACGCGTCTCCACTGCTCTAGAGTCCAGTGGCGGCGTGCCTCAGCATCCGCGACCCCGCTCCGTCAGTTTACGTGGCCTACCACTTCGTGGCCGAGTTGCTGTCGTTCCCAAACACTTCCACGTTCTTATAATACAGCTGACAGTTGACTGTGGAATATTTAGGAGTGAGGAAATTTCACGACTGGATTTGTTGCACAGGTGGCATCCTATCACAGTTCCACGCTGGAATTCACTGAGCTCCTGAGAGCGACCCATTCTTTCACAAATGTTTGTAAAAACAGTCTGCATGCCTAGGTGCTTGATTTTATACACCCGTGGCCATGGAAGTGATTGGAACACCTGATTCTGATTATTTGGATGGGTGAGCGAATACTTTTGGCAATATAGTGTATGTAAGGTATCTCGAGTGTCAGCTGTTACAATCAGCTGCAGTTAAAGTAATTCTGAAAATTGGGGTGTTGCAGCACCATCAGCAGCTCTACTTCCTGCCTCCTTGTATGTAATGGGTAATGACTAAGTAAACAATATGCAAGCAAATGCAACTTTTTTTCTTTTCACAGTGAGTAAATATTGTGCCTTATGCCTAGCTTTATACAGCTTTTTTATGTTTTTGTATTTTTTTTAACTAAACAAAAGATTAAATAAATGTGCTTTTATAATATAATGTGGTGATGTGTTTTGACTGGCTCTAGTAATGATAAATCTGTTTTCAGTGTCATTATAGAAATTCTCAGGCAGTAAAAATAAATATTTATATACTGATCAGAAGGTTTTGAGTTCAAATCCAGCACCACCCTGAGGATGTGGATGACATCAGGCGGATTCCTTTCCGTTTCCCCATGGAGGTGCCTCCATCTTTGTTTAGATTGAGGACGCAGCTCTGCGATGGAGTTCTGCAGAGGACACAACTCGATCCCATGTCTCGGGATCCCTTTTTTACTGGACCCCATGGAAGCGTGGTTCCACCACCTTGCCAGCCAGGGACGTTGCCCTATGATGGAGTTTCCATGGAGGACGTCACTCGGCACCACAGGTGGAAGACACTTCCCTCCCGTCTCTTGCCAGGGCCGGATGTCAACTTGCTCTTGGGACCTGGGGCATCGCCATAGACTGCATTCAGGTGAACCTTGGAAGCCTGCTTTATGGGCCAAAAGCATCAAAGGGGGGACTATAAGAATCTACAGACTGCCTCAACCCAGATTCCACTCCACAGTACACATCTGAAAGAGCTCATTCCCAAAAAGGCTTACATATCATACAGAAATATGTTTAATTCAAATCAGTTTATCTTTATGGTATTTTTACATTGGCTTAAAGCAGCCTTACCAAACATTTAGAACACTTAATTCAATTGATTATTAGTATGGGAGCAGCAGCAAGACATCAAGGACCATCACTGAACAAAGAGTATATGTGACCATGATTACCATTTAGTATTGCCTGACCATCTGGGTGATAACACCTATAACAACACCTAGCCAAGGTTTATGTGACCGTGATGACCATTTAAGGACATCCGGCTAGACGACTATCACCCAGCCATTTGGGGGATACTCAGTTCTTACAATAATTTACATTTAAAGTGAAACTCATTTAATTTACAGACAGGAAACACTGTATAAAATGTTTGAGCAGGATTTGTCCTGCGTTCTTTTTGACTCTGATGGACCCAAAGTACTTTATATATTTTGTAACTGCGACGCTGCAATAAACTTCTACATTAAGATCTTCGACGCCCTTATTGTGTTATTTTTTTTTTTTACACATTTTTGAAGCTTATTGATATGCTAACTACAAGTTAACCTCAAGTGGTTTAAAGAGCAAATTACTTCATTTAAATTAGTGTAAAAGAGGAAATGATTAGACTTAAGAGCTAGTGTGATATGAGCCATACTTCGGTTTAAGAGATTCTCTTAGCATCTTTCTGACCATCTTCTACAATACTAATTATACTGTAGGGTCAGTATAAAAATGTTGTAGAAATGATAGGATGCTGTTCTGCAGATGTTCTTGATTGATTTTCTCAGCCTTCGATGCTATGTCAATTTGAAAGGGTTTTCTCTAAGCCTTCTTTATATGCAACAGGACCTCCATCTGATCTTGTATAATTTCAGGGAATTAACAAACATTTTCTGATTAATTTCATTTGTATAATAAAAAAAATCGATAGATCGGCCCTTACTGACCTCAAAAACAGACGATTTTAATACGACACTCATTATAAATATTTGGAATAGGGTCAAATATAACAAATATTGCATTCTAACAAATACACATACCTGATTTGGTGGTGGTGGAGGTGGTGGTGGTGGTGGTGGTGGTGGTGGTGGGTGTAGCAGTGGACATGGTGGATATGTCTGTATTCACAGAAAGAAAAACACTTTCTATCACACAATAAAAATAAAGTCTCCCTGAATAAGGTTTATGACATGCTGATCAGTGTTTTACAGTTTAGGGTCTGAGCTTTCAATCAAACATCTAAGATTCTAAATAAAAGTTATCAAGTCTTATCACTGAGACAGAAAGCTGAAAAGTTAGCACACCCCTCTGACCTGCACAGGAGACTCCAGCATGAGAGCAGTCAGTGTGGTTCTTCAGGGAATGATGACAGTCCCACAGGTGAATCTCATCCCCTCGAAACTTCACTCTGTTCATCCAGATAGTCCCTTCACCAGAACCCAACCAAACATTCCTATCAGCACTCAGCGCCGACCCACAGCCCAGCTGTCTGCACACCACCTGAGCGTTCCTGATGTTCCACCGATCATCACAAACGGAGCCCCACGTAGAGTTATGATACACCTCCAACCTCCCAGAGCAGCTTCCCTTTCCTCCACTCAGCCTGAGAGACCAGTGCTCTACATCACACACATCACACAAGAGGAAACACACCAACACTGAATAACAGCTCCAGTCACACAGCTCACTACAACACCATGATCATCTCACCTTATATTATACTCAACATGGTCTAGTTTAACATAAACCTTACAGTCAATATCACAATGTTTAGATTGTTGTGTTCTACAAAAGAATATTAACCAATAATATACCAACTTTATTAAAATTCAGGTGTTTATGTTAAAGTGCTTAACATGAATTAATTTTTTTGTAAATACCTAAAGTAAAATATTCTGTCATAAACAAATACAAATTCAAGGAACTACTGTACCAAAATCTTTATATATCCTTACTTGAGCAGTGTTTCTGAGGGGGGATTGAAGAGCACTTTTCTTGTATCTGTAGAGACGTTTCATCTTCTGCCATAATAAGAGGCATTCATTAGTAAAATATTTCACATGCACTTTTAGATCTCTCAGAGCATGCAGACATTTGGTATAACTGTTTTGTGAAATTAATTTTTTTATGTTTGTAACATGTTTGAGCACTTTTCATAAATAAACATTTACAGAAACATATAAAACCAGAAGAGATCTGATCTGATTGCACCTGTGCAGGTAATACGAGCCACTTCATCATGATTATCACATCTGTTCTGTCCCCAGGGTGAAGATGGACACTGCCACAGATTAGAGTCGTGTTTCCTACATTTCAGTTCATCCAGCCAATTAGGAGCAGATTTTACTCGTGCTTCAGTGTTTGACAGACTGCCTCGTCTTCCACAGTTCAGCTCTCGACACACCATGTTTACCGTCTCATCATCCATCTGATTGTGACACACATTACCCCAGGTTCCATTGTAGAACACTTCCAGATTCCCCTCACAGCCCTCTGAGAGTCGGATCTCTTTAAACTCTGGAGAGAGAAGAATGACTGAGAGTGAGACTAAATTTATTTTATAAATAATTGTTGATGTTGTAGAGACTATCATTAATCTAGCCATGGGGTCACAGTCCACTATCATTAATATACTTACAAAATTGCACAATTATAAGGTTAATAAACCTCTGGTGCTTTATTTTGTAAACATTATGTTTGTGACACATTTCATTAACCATTAACCACAGTGTTGTTTCACCCTTTCTAACTGTCAGAGACACTGAGAATCACCTGGGTACCTTTGGGTGGGCGTGTGCACACATTAAAAAAAACTTCAACAAAGTCACAAAGTGACCTAAACACCAGGGATCAAAAATACTGAGAAATTGTACTCAAGTAAAAGTATACACTATAATAAACTTACCTGTTTAAAAGAATCTGGATAAAAAATACTGCATTCTCAAAGTAAAGCAAAAAAACTGCTTTAAATGTATTCATGTGCATGATTAATATTACATAATTTCATCATTAAGTAATTAGAAGTAGAGTTTTCTGTAAGTAACCAATATTTGCCACTAACAGAATCTGATTTGCTGCTTAGTTAAAAGTCTTACTACTAGTCTTATCTGGCATTGGTTTAAAATAACAGACTTAAACATCAGCAGTTAACAGTAACAAAGTAGCTGTAAAAATAACCTGGAATTCATGCATTCTAGGGAGGTAAAGAATATACCTCATTTCTTTTAAACATTTTATTGAGGTAGGGCCATGGGCACATGTTCTCAAGTTCCATACCACAGTGTGGTGGATTCTACGTCTTCACACACCGATGGCTCTTCAGTCATGATAGACTCCTGAATTCAATTCAATTCAATTGTATTTTTTTTAATTCAATTGTATTTTTTTGTTAAATTGCTTTTAACAATGGACATTGTTTTAGACTGAAGGTATTTTATACATTTTGGAGGCTACAAGTTTGATTTGGTTTCCTTCATTAGTTTTTAGTCTTGTCATCTACCTAAACTACCTGCACTGTCTATATATTAGTTGTCCATAAAGCTTCTGTGACAGGACCCTGTGCGAATCTATTTAGAGAAAGTTATGGTCAAATGCATCAATAACCAGGATACAGTTCCTGGAGTACTAGCATTCCTACAAGGGCTGCTGTACAGTGGAAAGTATCCTGACCGCTTCTTTTCTCTGCACCTGTCTGATCCATCCTGATGTCCTACTTCTGGTTGGAGTCTTATAACTTGTTGGTGCTCACTGTTACTGAGGATGGCCCCCTATGAACTACCTGGAGATACAGTATATGGGACTGGTGTGGATAGAACCACTTGGAGACTGGTGACTTTGAACTGCAGCTGCCTCTGGCTGGGTTATTAGAGGTAAACTTTAAAAATAAAACTTTTTAAAAAAACACTATTTATAATAAACGACTGTTGGATAAAGCATCCCCAATAAAATACGAACACGTGTAGACACTGATACACAATTATGCACAACATATAACATATAACATGGAAATAAAACATATACATCAATCAATCAATCAACATTTATTTGTATAGCACCTTACAACAACCTAAATTGAACCAAAGTGCTTTACAGCGTTAAAAAGGTGATTAAAACAATGTCTATGTAAAATGAAATTGAAACAAAATTACAATGAGATATACAAAACACAGAAAATGATTATAAGCCAAAAGCCATTTTAAATAAGTGAGTCTTGAGTTTGGCTTTAAACAGAGGCAGGTCAGTAATAGTACGCAACTCATAAGGAATTGTGTTCCAGAGTTTAGGACCGGCCACTGCAAAGGAGCCATCACCCCACTGTTTGTATCTCGACCGAGGGACCTCTAGTATGTTATGGTCAGCAGAACGTAAAGCTCTACTTTGTTGGTAAAAGCTTTCTGTCTCACACAAGTAAGAAGGTGCCAGGCCATTGATTGAACTAAAAACAAACAGCAGAAGTTTAAACTGTATCCGGAACTGTACCGGAAGCCAGTGGAGGGAATACAGGGTTGGTGTGATATGATCATATTTACGAGTATTAGTCAGCATACGAGCCGCAGCATTCTGTACAAGTTGCAGGTGAAGCAGACGAGCTTGAGTGACTCCAACATAAAGAGCGTTGCAGTAGTCTAGCCGGGAACTAATAAAAGCATGAATGGCTTTCTCTAGATCACTCCGACTCAGAAAGGGCTTGATCTTCGCGAGGAGGCGAAGATGGAAAAATCCTGCCTTGACAACAGAGTCAATGTGTAGCTGGAAGTTTAAACTGGTGTCTAAAGTCACCCCCAAATTTTTGACTGCTTGGCTAAAATGAGGGGCTGGAGAATCAAGACCAGCAGCAACAAAACTGGGAAGGTTGGAGGTGCCAAAAAAAATTACATTCTGTTTTACCCTCATTCACACAGAGACAATTCTGTGACAGCCGGAGTTTGATGTCATACAAACATCTGTGGATGGATTCAAGAGCATCAGAAGAATTTGGCACAACTGGCAGATAGGTTTGTAAATCATCTGCATAGAGATGAAACCAAACATTGTGCTTTAAAATAATCAACCCTAATGGCAGCATGTACAAAGAAAATAGAACAGGGCCCAAAATGGAACACTGCGGAACACCAGAGGTCAAAGGGGCTGGGGAGGAGGATAGTTCACCAATCATAACAGAGAAAGTCCTATTTGATAAATATGACCTAAACCATTGCAGTACGGGACCTTGAAGGCCAACTTGTTGTGCCAGGCGCGTCAGAAGAATCGAGTGGTCAACAGTATCAAATGCAGCAGTGAGGTCCAACATAACAAGGTTTTTTAGAATCAAGGGACAAGAGAATATACATATCTAACAGGTTTATTGTCAGTCATCACACTGTACCTGAGCAGACGACTCCTACGTCCTCATGGTGTCCACATTCACCCTCTTCACACAGCTGAAATCTGCAGTTCCACAGGGATGTCTCGTTCCCCTCACACTCCACCTCATTCAGCCATATGGACCCAGTTCTAGGACCAAACCAGGCTGGTATGTGGGTACTGAGGGCCACTCCACACTGCAGCTGTCTGCACACCACCTGGGCATCCTCAATATCCCACGAGTCATCACACACTGTCCCCCACGAGCCGCTGTGGAAAACCTCCAGCCTTCCTGCACAGTCTCCCCCAGAACCAACCAACCTGATGGAGCTTTGGGAGGGCTTATAGATACCTGCAGTGTGGCAAAAAAAACGAAAAGGTCAAGTGATTTATCTACATTACATGAAAGTTGAATTACTCTGTATATTTAATAGGACATTAAAAAGGTCTTGTGAAGGTATTGTGCTGTACCTGAGCAGGTGATGTAGAGCTGTTCCCCAGAGCTGCAGTTGACAGGTTCAGCTTGTGCACTGCTGCAGTTCCCCAGATGATCTTCACTCCCAGAGCAGCTGAAACCCGTTACACACATGTGTTTGTGTTCAGTGGTGGATGGAGAGGAGCGGTAGTTCAGCACAGAGCCACAGCCCAGCTGTCTGCAGAGCACAGACGCCTCAGACAGACTCCACGAGTCCAGGAGAACTCTCCTCCAGTCCTGCCTGAAATAAATCTCCACCTCCCCCTGACACTCTCTCCCTCCAGACAACCGCACTCGCCCCTCATGAAACACCATGGATGATCCTGAAGCAGAAGAACATCATTTAAATATTCTAATGAACTCTGACTTTATTCAGTAACGTGGTGTACGTGATGTTAATATCTCACCATTACAGATGACTCCAGCGTCGTGTTTATGAGAGCATGCAGCTCGACTCCATGATGAGACACCACATCGTGATAGGTGTGTCTCCTTCCCCTGACAATCAAACACATCAGCCCAGATGTGGCCACTCCCCTCCCCAAACCAGTCCACCTCCACCACAGCCACAGCACTCCCACAATCCAGCTGTGCACACAGAACATCTGCAGCTCTCATATCCCAGCCTACAGCACAAACTGTGCCCCACTCACCGAGGTACTGGAGCTCCACTCGACCAGAACAGGAGTCCGGTCCGTTCACCAGCCGCGCCTCTGTGTGACCTGAACAAACAGCCGAGAGCTCAGTGAAAGAGGAACATTAACACAGGCACCTTAAAGTTTGATGGACAGCTATGTGGTCTCTATTTAAACAGAAGTTACATCATGATACTTAACAAGAACATATTAATCCCACATCGTTGTCATGGGAACAGTGTGAGTGTTTGAGTGAAGATGATGTTGGACAGAAGGTAATGTCAGATTCAGTTCCTCTACACTGAAGCTCCTCTGTCCACACCTGACCCTCCCCTCGTCCAAAAGCAGCTGATCCCAGAACCTCCACAGGAATCCCACAGCCCAGCTCTCGACACACAACCTCTGCATCCTTCTGGTCAAAGTCAGCATCACACACTGTGGACCAGGAACCTCCATGAAACACCTCCACTCTCCCAGAGCACTGGTGAGGACCAGCAGTGAGTCTCAAAATCTGACCTGTGTTTTATTTAATCGTGTAAATTTTGTGTAAATTTTCAACAAGACAGAATATCAAGAAATCATTTAAATGTTATAAAATATTGTTTCAAAAATATTTAAATAAAATTAAAACAATCATTTATAATATATCAAACATAATATACATTTATTTATTGGTATAATTCAAATCCGTCAATTAAGTCATAATAACATAACTAATTCCAATGTTTGTTCTAAATACAGAAGTTTACCTGAGCAGATGACTCCAGCATCTTCATAGTGACTACAGCTAGTCACCCTATTTAATGACCCACACTTCTTCAGTGTCGACTCTGATCCTCTACAGGCCAAATCATACATCCAGATTGGTCCTGATCCTGGTCCAAAGTGAGCAGAAACCAGTGCATTTACAGCCTCCCCACAGCGCAGCTCTCTACACACCACTGCAGCATCGACCTCATCCCAGTTATCATCACACACTGTTCCCCACTGACCATCATGAAGAATCTCCACTCTCCCAGCACAGCGACTTCCACCATTCACCAACCTCACACTGTCTGAGAGAGAGAGAGAGAGAGAGAGAGATTTTTTTTTTTATATTTACTCTTTCTCTTTCTCTTTCTCTCTCTCTCTCTCTCTCTCTCTCACACACACACACACAGAGTCTTATGTTAGTTAAGTTGTTTTTTCCTCACAATAAATCATGTCTAAACTCTAAACATTAATCTGGAGCTGATTGTATAAGTGACGCCTCAGAACAAACCCTGAGGATGATGTGTGTACGCTCATGTACAGCTTTTTAAATTCTATAAAAATCAAACACTTTCACTGTTTATAAAGTTACAATCAGTCCAGGAAAATTTCTGACATTTCCTGATTAAAACTTGTCCCTACAGTTAAAGTGAGAAGTGTGTGATGTTTTGGTGTGAATAATCAGTGTGAACTTACCAGCTGCTGTGAGTGTGAGTGTGGATGAGAGAAGAATAAAAGTCAGACAGATTTCCATCTCCCTCCTCACTGTACACGATGTGTTCACCTCCACTCACCCAGAGAGACTGAGAGAAGTGTATCTCCTCACTCAGCCCCCTACAGAGAGACAGACAGAGAGAGAGAGAGACAGCCAATCACACTCACTGTTACCTTATTAGAAAGATGAGAGGAAATCATCACACAGCCTCAATAACAAATCAGACGAGGCATCTTTCACTTTCTCCATATATATCAAAATAACGTCAGCACTGATGAACAGAGCTCCGCCTCCCGTCTCTGAGGTGTGTGTCTGATGAACAGAGCTCCGCCTCCCAGCTCTGAGATGTGTGACTGATGAACAGAGCTCCGCCTCCTGTCTCTGAGGTGTGTGACTGATGAACAGAGCTCCGCCTCCTGTCTCTGAGGTGTGTGACTGATGAACAGAGCTCCACCTCCTGTCTCTGAGGTGTGTGACTGATTAACAGAGCTCCGCCTCCTGTCTCTGAGTTGTGTGACTGATGAACAGAGCTCCGCCTCCTGTCTCTGAGGTGTGTGAGTGATGAGAGTCGATCACATCACACACTGATTTCAGAGAGAGGAAACACTCGGCTGTCGTACAGCATTAATGCCTGACAGCTGCACAGAGCAGATACACACACTGATAAACCACACTGTAACTACATCAGCTAAACATCCCTTCTACACACACACACACACACACACACTCACACACACAAAGACACACACACACTCACACACACAAAGACACACACACACACACACACAAACACACACACACATACCAGATATTAATCATTACATTATAACATGATTTAAACCATTGTTAGACTTAAACTGATGTTTATAAATGTTTTCACTAATAATTTTAATTTTTTGACATTTTACAAATTCTGACTATATTCAAGAATTTTTACCATTTCACTTGTAATTAGATATTTATTATTAAATACACACATTTACTCTGGTTTTCAGGATTATAAACAATAATAATTGTAAAAATTGATTATTATTGTTGATTAAGAACATTAAAACTTTCCATCCACTAGATGGCAGTAAAGCATTTCCAAAGTGAGATTTCTGTTTCATGAAATGTTTATTCTCTTAACTGACCTGCTGAGGGCGCTGTTAGGATGCTGCTGGATTATTATTATTATTATTATTATTATTATTATTATTATTACTGATAAACTGCTAAATATAACAATTATGAGAAATTATAGAAGTGATAAAATACACAAACAAGAAATCCACAAGAAAAAGCCCATAAAATATAAAGCCATAAATAAAAACACAAACACACTGTGGCATTAGTGCACCAGTCATTGTGAATGTAAACACAGAGAGCGCCCCCTATCTTCTTCCAGGAGTCCCTTGTTCGGTCATCATGGTGATCTGAGTGACTGATAACTCAATATCCGTGTCGGGGATCATAATAAAAATAAGCTCAATAAAATATCCTCCATTTTGTGTGCAGGTGACCGTACATTATCAGGAAGATGCAGACAGAGAGGGTTTGTTCAGGTTGCTCCTTATCCTGGTCTGTATCCTAGAACATCAGCCTCTCTCTTGTTTCCTCTCCCTACACCGCCTTCTCCGCCTCCCTGCCGGCGTGGTGATCCACGGAGCTGTCGGTGCTCTGATTAACTCAGCAGGAATGATATCAGAGTCTTGGGAAGTGACTTTCTCACAGTTTGTTCCCATTTTTATAAGTTCCTGACCGCTGATATGGTCACATAAACTTTACAGCTGTTCTTCTTCTTCTGGTTTCATGGAGGGTTTCGAACCAACTTCATAGCTTCATACCGCCACCTACTGTGATGGAGAGTTCTGTTCTGTTGTTTAAATGGCGGTTGGTAAGCCAGCTTTAAGGTGTAAATTCCGCCACCTACTGGATTGGAGTATGGAGCACAACTTCTGTGATGGAGTGTGAAGAGAATGAATTCTATATTTCTCACCTAATCCCTTTATCCTATATTTTAATCCACTGATCCTAATAAATATCATGATTGCATTCATTTGTTTTCAGCTTCTCTCTCTGTAAACACCTTAAGGTTTCTAATTTAACCTCATCACCTCAGTGTTTTTCTTTCAGGAAGAGCTCCAAATAGAACTGCTTAAGGAACCGTAACGATCCAAAACCATTGGGGAACTTGGTGAAAATCTCATTTCAAACGTGACAGGAAGTATGGAACGGAATTTCTGCAAAGAATTTTTGGAATATGACAGCAGGCCTGAATAAACCATTACACAAATTCAAGATTCAAGATTGAAGAAGCTTTATTGTCATTTCAGCCACATATATCTGACGCAGTACATAGTGAAATGAAACATTTCTCCAGGACCTGGTGCTACAGAAACATACAACATAAAGATCAAATAGGAAAAAACAACACAGAGCGAGGACAGAAGTTTTGTCCTAGACACATAAAGTGCAGAGTGCAACTAGGTGCAAACAGAACAAAGACGAGACGAGACGAGAAACAGTAGGTACAAAAAGACAACACAAAAACACAGGACACAGCACCGAAAGATAAAGAACATGTGTAGTGAAATGTAAAAAATAAAATAGAATAAAAATGAAATGATGTACAGAGTAGCAGCGGTTGAGGAAGTGCAAATAGAAATAGGCATAAATATAAATATAACAGAGAAATGAAATAATAACAGGGTTTGAGGTAGTGCAATAAGTACTGAACAATATAAGCTATATAAGTGTGTGTGTGTCCACACAGGTGAAAGAGAGAGTGTGTGTGTGAGAGAGAGAGAGAGAGTTTTGTACAGTTCAGTCCTGGGTGTTGAGGAGCCTGATGGCTTGAGGAAAGAAACAGTTACACACTGTGGTTGTGAGGCCCGAATGCTCCAGTACCTCTTTCCAGATGGCAGGAGGGTGAAGAGTGTGTGTGAGGGGTGTGTAAGAGTGTGTGTGAGCGGTGTGTGGGGTGTGTAAGAGTGTGTGTGAGGGGTGTGTGGGGTGTGTAAGAGTGTGTGTGAGGGGTGTGTGGGGTGTGTAAGAGTGTGTGTGAGGGGTGTGTGGGGTGTGTAAGGGTGTGTGTGAGGGGTGTGTGGGGTGTGTAAGAGTGTGTGTGAGGGGTGTGTACGAGTGTGTGTGAGGGGTGTGTGGGGTGTGTAAGAGTGTGTGTGAGGGGTGTGTGGGGTGTGTGTGAGTGGTGTGTGGGGTGTGTAAGAGTGTGTGTGAGGGGTGTGTGGGGTGTGTAAGAGTGTGTGTGAGGGGTGTGTGTGGTGTGTAAGAGTGTGTGTGAGGGGTGTGTGGGGTGTGTAAGAGTGTGTGTGAGGGGTGTGTGGGGTGTGTAAGAGTGTGTGTGAGGGGTGTGTGGGGTGTGTAAGAGTGTGTGTTAGGGGTGTGTAGGGTGTGTAAGAGTGTGTGTGAGGGGTGTGTGGGGTGTGTAAGAGTGTGTGTGAGGGGTGTGTGTGGTGTGTAAGAGTGTGTTTGAGGGGTGTGTGGGGTGTGTAAGAGTGTGTGTGAGGGGTGTGTAAGAGTGTGTGTGAGGGGTGTGTGTGGTGTGTAAGAGTGTGTGTGAGGGGTGTGTGTGGTGTGTAAGAGTGTGTGTGAGGGGTGTGTGTGGTGTGTAAGAGTGTGTGTGAGGGGTGTGTAGGGTGTGTAAGAGTGTGTGTGAGGGGTGTGTAGGGTGTGTAAGAGTGTGTGTGAGGGGTGTGTGTGGTGTGTAAGAGTGTGTGTGAGGGTTGTGTGTGGTGTGTAAGAGTGTGTGTGAGGGGTGTGTGGGGTGTGTAAGAGTGTGTGTGAGGGGTGTGTGGGGTGTGTAAGAGTGTGTGTGTGGGGTGTGTAAGAGTGTGTGTGAGGGGTGTGTTAGAGTGTGTGTGAGGGGTGTGTGAGGTGTGTAAGAGTGTGTGTGAGGGGTGTGTGAGGTGTGTAAGAGTGTGTGTGTGGGGTGTGTTAGAGTGTGTGTGTGGGGTGTGTAAGAGTGTGTGTGAGGGGTGTGTAGGGTGTGTAAGAGTGTGTGTGTGGGGTGTGTAAGAGTGTGTGTGAGGGGTGTGTGGGGTGTGTAAGAGTGTGTGTGAGGGGTGTGTGGGGTGTGTAAGAGTGTGTGTGAGGGGTGTGTAGGGTGTGTGGGGTGTGTAAGAGTGTGTGTGATGGGTGTGTGTGGTGTGTAAGAGTGTGTGTGAGGGGTGTGTGTGGTGTGTAAGAGTGTGTGTGAGGGGTGTGTGGGGTGTGTAAGAGTGTGTGTGAGGGGTGTGTGTGGTGTGTAAGAGTGTGTGTGAGGGGTGTGTAGGGTGTGTAAGAGTGTGTGTGAGGGGTGTGTGTGGTGTGTAAGAGTGTGTGTGAGGGGTGTGTGTGGTGTGTAAGAGTGTGTGTGAGTGGTGTGTGTGGTGTGTAAGAGTGTGTGTGAGGGGTGTGTAAGAGTGTGTGTGAGGGGTGTGTGGGGTGTGTAAGAGTGTGTGTGAGGGGTGTGTGTGGTGTGTAAGAGTGTGTGTGAGGGGTGTGTGTGGTGTGTAAGAGTGTGTGTGAGGGGTGTGTGGGGTGTGTAAGAGTGTGTGTGAGGGGTGTGTGGGGTGTGTAAGAGTGTGTGTGTGGGGTGTGTAGGGTGTGTAAGAGTGTTTGTGAGGGGTGTGTGTGGTGTGTAAGAGTGTGTGTGAGGGGTGTGTGTGGTGTGTAAGAGTGTGTGTGAGTGGTGTGTGTGGTGTGTAAGAGTGTGTGTGATGGTTGTGTGTGGTGTGTAAGAGTGTGTGTGAGGGGTGTGTGTGGTGTGTAAGAGTGTGTGTGAGGGGTGTGTAGGGTGTGTAAGAGTGTGTGTGAGGGGTCTGTGGGGTGTGTAAGAGTGTCTGTGATGGGTGTGTGTGGTGTGTAAGAGTGTGTGTGAGGGGTGTGTGGGGTGTGTAAGAGTGTGTGTGAGGGGTGTGTTTGGTGTGTAAGAGTGTGTGTGAGGGGTGTGAGGGGTGTGTAAGAGTGTGTGTGAAGGGTGTGTGTGGTGTGTAAGAGTGTGTGTGAGGGGTGTGTGTGGTGTGTAAGAGTGTGTGTGAGGGGTGTGTGTGGTGTGTAAGAGTGTGTGTGAGGGGTGTGTGTGGTGTGTAAGAGTGTGTGTGAGGGGTGTGTGTGGTGTGTAAGAGTGTGTGTGAGGGGTGTGTGTGGTGTGTAAGAGTGTGTGTGAGGGGTGTGTGTGGTGTGTAAGAGTGTGTGTGAGGGGTGTGTGGGGTGTGTAAGAGTGTGTGTGAGGGGTGTGTGGGGTGTGTAAGAGTGTGTGTGAGGGGTGTGTAGGGTGTGTAAGAGTGTGTGTGAGGGGTGTGTAGGGTGTGTAAGAGTGTGTGTGAGGGGTGTGTGGGGTGTGTAAGAGTGTGTGTGAGGGGTGTGTGGGGTGTGTAAGAGTGTGTGTGAGGGGTGTGTGGGGTGTGTAAGAGTGTGTGTGAGGGGTGTGTGGGGTGTGTAAGAGTGTGTGTGAGGGGTGTGTGTGGTGTGTAAGAGTGTGTGTGAGGGGTGTGTGTGGTGTGTAAGAGTGTGTGTGAGGGGTGTGTGGGGTCCTCACTATCCGCTGAAGGGTCTTGTGATCTGAGAATAGATGTAGAATTATTAGATTTATTGGCTTGTTGCTGTGAGAATTCACCTTAGAGGTTCTGTGTAGAACCCTACAAGAGAGTGTTTAACCAAGGAGAACCCTTACAGGAAGTAAAAATCCCTACGTACCCAAAGAACTACTGAGGGAACACCTTTTACATTTCATGTCTTTCCTCATTAGAGAGGGTCCTCCTTCAGGAAGTAAAGAATTCTTATGAAAGGTACAGTGAGTGGGAGAGAGAGAGAGAGAGAGAGAGAGAGAGAGACAGAGACAGAGAGAGAGAGAGAGAGAGAGAGAGAGAGAGACAGAGAGAGAGAGAGAGAGACAGAGACAGAGAGAGAGAGAGAGAGACAGAGAGAGAGAGAGAGAGACAGAGAGAGAGAGAGAGAGAGAGTTCTCTTCACATCAGCCGTGGTGAGTCAGAGCACCTGGTCATTAGGAGGAGGGATGGTCTTCCTCGCTGTTGTTCTGTGCCTCAAACTGAACGTAGAAGTTGTTCAGAGCATCTGGAAGGGAGGCATCACTGTCACAGGCAGGTGGAGTTGTTCTGTATTTGGTGATCACCTGGATGCCCTGCCACATGCGCCGGGAGTCTCTGCTGTTCTGGAAGTGGCCGTGGATTCTCTGGGCGTGTGAACGCTTCGCCTCTCTGATCGATCGCGACAGTTTGGCCCTCGCTGTTTTTAAGGCCGCCCTGTCCCCTGATCCGAAGTCGGAGTCTCTTGACTTCAGGAGAGCACACACTTTTGCAGTCATCCACACCATCTGGTTGGAGCGTGTGGTGATGGTCTTGGAGACGGTCACGTCTTCAATGCACTTGCGGTCACTGATGCCGTGTAGTCCTCCAAGTCAATAGAGTCGCAGTTGGTTGCAGCCTCCCTAAACATGTCCCAGTCAGTGCACTCAAAACAGTCCTGAAGAGCAGAGATGGCTCCTGCTGGCCAGGTTTTAACCTGTTTCAGAACCGGTTTAGAGCGGTCTGACGAGTGGTCTGTATACATAACAGAGATGTGGTCTGAGTAGCTGAAGTGGGGGCGGGGCTCCACACGATACGCGCTGGGAATATTTGTGTAAACAACATCCAGCGTGTTCGTCCCTCTCGTAGCAAAGTCCACATACTGATGGAATTTAGGGAGCACTGTTCTGAGATTTGCATGATTGAAATCTCCGGCGATTATAAACAGTCCATTGGGGTGAACATTCTGCAGCTCGCTAATACCTCTGTACACATCAGTATTATGAACTTGCGCAGACAAAAGAACGAACAGATCTTCTTTGACCAGCCCCTCATCAAAATCCATAGCCTCAGCATGGAGGTGTACAGCTATGAAGCATCAATACTCTGCCCACAATAATACAAAAGTGAACAAAACAAACGAATAAATAATAATCAACAACAAGAACAATATAATCAGAAACAAAAGATATGTACAGGAGAATCATTTAAAAGCTGTGTTATGATAGATAAACCAAGGTGAATATGTTAGACAATCAAAACAAAAACACCTAATAATAAGAAAGAAAAGAAAAATTAAATTAAAACAAAATACCAAACAAGAAGGCACCAAGTGTACAAAGCTCTTCTCATGAGCATAAATTTATTTATTAATCATTTTAAGTAATGTTCGAAAAAATTGTGACTATATTAAAGAATTTGAAACATTTACCTTATAATTATAAATTTTTTTTAGGTACACACATTTACTCGGGATTTTAGTATTATGAACATTAATCATTTTAAGTTAGTATTCAATAATAATTTTTATTGAGAACATTTAAATTTTGCATCCACTAGATGGCAGTAAAGTATTTCCAAACTGAGATTTCTATTTCATGAAATGTTTTTTTTTTAATCTGACCTGCTGAGGGTGCTGTTAGGATGCTGCTGTATTATTATTATTATTATTATTATTATTATTATTATTATTATTATTATTATTATTATTATTATTATTATTATTAAGATCAAACTGTTAATATTGCAAAGTTACAAATATTAGTAATTATATAGGTTATGAAAAATACAAACACAACTCCTGAATAGTTTTATGTCTGCCTGATTCCTGAAGTTTCAGGAAGTGCAAATCTGTGCTGCCTTCTTAGTTCTTAGTGTGTGTTTCTGACAGGAATTTCATTCATGGAATGTTAGGAAGGGTGAGTCCACATGAACCATGGAAGTAAATGAGTTTCCAGCTAAATACTTTATACCTGTGTGAATGTCTAAGAATCTGTACATCAGAGTGAGAAAGAGAGAGAGAGAGTGAGAAAGAGAGCAGCTCTCTCTTTCTCTCTGTGTGTGTGTGTGTGTGTGTGTGTGCACATTTGCATTTATTCATTAATCTGAAGCTTTTAGTATACACTGGAGGTTGAGCTTGGGCTGGTGCTGGGATTTGAACTCACAACCTTTTGATCAGTATAGAGATATTTATTTATTTTTACTACTGACTTCTTTAATGACACTGACCCCAGATTCATCACTACAAGAGCCACTCACTCATATCACATTATCTCATTATATTATAAAAGCACTTTTATTTAATAAATTGTTTAAGTAAGAAAATACATAAAAGATATGGCTCGATGAAACTATGTGATACCCTGAGATCCCGCTCCACTAGCTTTAAAGCAGGGCTTGCCATCGGAACATCGTTTAAAACAAGGCTGCATCCTACAGAGTGTGCCGAATGGTGAAAGAGAAACTTGAATCAGTTTCAATACACAGTGTCTCTAGAAACCTGTGGCAGGGACGAAGAACGATCAAGGATTACAAAACACCATCCTTCAGAACAGTGAATGTGGACGTTTTCTTGCAGATGAGCGACACTTTTGACACTTTTGCGCTCGCCTCAAGACTACAGCTTACAGCACTAGGGTGCCGGATCAGAAAACACACTCATCTGATCGGAGCATGACGTGAGGAAGACATTCTGGAGAGTGAATACCTGGAAGTCAGCAGGACCAGATGGCATCACGGGTCGGGTCCAGAAGACTCGACATGTGAGATGTGATGTGATGTGGTGTGTGTGTGTGTGAGATGTGATGTGATGTGATGTGTGTGTGTGTGAGATGTGATGTTCTCAGGGAGTGTGCAGAGCAGCTAGCACATGCCTCAAGACAACGACCATCGTCCCTGTGCCTAAGAAGTCTACTGTTTCCTGCCTCAATGATTATCATCCCATCGAACTTGCACCAATCGTGATGAAATGCTTCAACTTTATATACTGGGTTAAGATTTTGTATAAAAGCCCTACAGCTCAGGTATTAACTAATAATGCTTTGTCTGGCCCCTTTATTCTTCAAAGAGAGACAAGGCAAAGTTGCCCTCTTTCTCCTTTTTTATTTGTGATGACCGTACAGCCCCTTGCTCAGTGCATTCGTTCTGATTCTTCTATTCATGGCTTCAACACTTTAAATACAGTCAATAAAATATCTTTATATGCAGATGATATCCTGCTACATATTACTAAACTCCATGTGAGTTTGCCAGTTATTGTGAATACTATTAATGCCTTTGGTAAGTTTCCAGGGTTTAAAGTTAATTTAAATAAAAGTGAGCTAATGCCCATTGGACAAAAAGACTGGTCGTTGATCCAGTCAAATACATTTAAAGTTTTAAAGGAAAAATTTATTTATCTGACCTGTCCAGGGTGTATCCCTGCCTTTCGCCCTATGTGCGATGGGATAGGCTCAAGCAGACCCCCGTGACCCTAATTAGGAATAAACGGGTATAGACAATGAATGAATGAATTTATATCTCGGAATTGTAGTTACCAATAAATACTCTTTGTTCTTAACGGCCAACTTTACACGTGAGTGTGATTGGCTGTCTCTCTCTCTCTCTGTCTGTCTCTCTGTAGGGGGCTGAGTGAGGAGATACACTTCTCTCAGTCTCTCTGGGTGAGTGGAGGTGAACACATCGTGTACAGTGAGGAGGGAGATGGAAATCTGTCTGACTTTTATTCTTCTCTCATCCACACTCACACTCACAGCAGCTGGTAAGTTCACACTGATTATTCACACCAAAACATCACACACTTCTCACTTTAACAGTAGGGACGAGTTTTAATCAGGAAATGTCAGAAATTTTCCTGGACTGATTGTAACTTTATAAACAGTGAAAGTGTTTATAAAGAACTTGGTGTGATTATTGACTCTGGTCTTTGGTTTGAAGCTCATGTAGATAATATCACTCGGATAGCCTTCTTTTATCTCAGAAATATCACTAAGATAAGAAATATGATGTCACTTCATGATGCAGAAAAACTAGTTCATGCTTTTGTTACCTCTAGGTTGGATTATTGTAATGTCTTACTGTCTGGATGTTCCAGTAGGAGCAGAAACAAGCTCCAGTTAGTCCAGAATGCAGCAGCTAGAGTCCTAACCAGAACCAGAAGATATGAACACATCACTCCTATTTTAGCCACACTACATTGGCTCCCAGTCAAATTTCGCATTGATTATAAAATTCTGTTACTAACCTATAAAGCACTAAATGGTCTCGCACCACAGTACCTGAGTTATATTTTAGTCGTTAATGATCCGCCACGCCTACTCCGATCAAAGGGTGCTGGTTACTTGGTAGTACCTCAAGTAGCAAAGGCTACAGCAGGGGGCAGAGCTTTTTCTTTCAAAGCCCCACAGTTATGGAACAGCCTTCCAATTAGTGTTGGGGATTCAGACACAGTCTCAATGTTTAAGTCTAGGCTGAAGACACATTTGTTTAGTCGAGCTTTTAATATATAGTTTTCTTAGGTAAAGGAGCAGATCTGGAAGGTTCATGGTCATAGAGTGTTTGGTGTACTGGGATGTTTGGATGATGTTGCCTTACCACCCTCACAAGTCGCTCAGGTTTGCTGACTGTGAAGTGGTTGGACGCTTTATGTCCCGGGAAGCCTTCATGTCTGTCACCTTCTGGCTCTCTCTTTTAGTTATGATGTCATAGCTAGTCTTGCCGGAGTCTCTGCCTGCACTTTACACATAATCTACATTGTCTTTAAACATCACATGATCAGAATCATACTTAATGTCTTTCTCTTTCTCTCTCTGTCTTTCTCTGTCGAGTTATACACCCCACTCCTGAGCTCCCAGTGTTTGCCAGTTTCCAGTGTGACCACTGCCCTACCCCTGGTCAGAGTTTCATCGCTTGGTGGTGCCCACTGATGCTGTGGATGGATCTGTGTGGAGCAGGAGACAGTCATGGACAGAGACACTTGGGGACACCATCACAGATCCATCATTTCATCTGTCAGTTTGTGACAGCAAGGAATTCCTCATGGGCCATTGATTGCTGTTGTAGAAAGGACATTAATCAGTTACAGTTACATTATTTACTGTCCAGTGTCACCCAAATGAGGATGGGTTCCCTTCTGAGCCTGGTTCCTCTCAAGGTTTCTTCCTCATATCGTCCCAGGGAGTTTTTCCTTGACACCATCACTACAGGCTTCTCATTAGGGATAAAATAAATTAAGTTTAATGATTAAATTTAATAATTTATTTTTATTTCTAGTTATTTAGTTATTTTTTATTTTCATTTTTTCCCTCTCCTTTCTCCATTTATCTTCTTTTGTAAAGATGCTTTGAGACAATGTTCATTGTAATAGGTGCTATACAAAATAAATTGAATTGAAGTAGCCGCAGTTGTTAACTGATGACATAGACCGACTTCACATTAAACCATGAGGTCAGAATGTGATGGAGCTGTTTGTACAGAGTCTCTGCTTTTATTTCATTTAGGTGATCCAGGAAGAGTCGACCCACCAGAGGACTACGATGATGCCGTCACTGCTGGACCGATCCCTGATCACGTGGATGGTGTGGTTCTGTTTTGGGATTTGTTTTAGAAAGCAGTATAAATTAAACACACACACTGTGAATAAGTTTGTTTATTGGTTTGTGTGTAGTGACGTTTTTTACATGTGTACGATGTCATTTTGCATTGTGTCATCAAATACACAGTGTAGAAACTGCCACTTCACTAAACTTTAAATATCTTTAAATATCTGTGTTTTGGTGTAGAGGATGAAGCTGAGAATTATGATGACGCCATTACAGCTGATCAGAAGTCAGTTATACTGACAGGTATGATAATAATGGGACAGTATTGCATCCACAAGCATCCAAATGATCATTAATGACATTAATGTGGATTTAATAGCTTTTATCTCTACGTTCTGACAGAGGACGTGTCCGAGAACTATGATGATGCAGTTACCACTGAAACAAACCCAAACATCATCACAGGTCAGTTTTTTAATGTGTAAATGTTTACCTTAATTACATCTTTGTACACACTGTTGAATTCTGCATTCTGATTGGTCAATAAGTGTTAATTAATTTTCTGGTACAGCTCTGACAGTACTGCAGATGTAAATAACAGGTTTATATTAATGATCCAATACATAATGGTTCCTATAGTAATATCACATTCACAGGATCTTAAATTGTGGATTAATTCATTTTTAAAAATCTGTTTTTGACATGGTGAAGTTTTCTGTAAGAAAGTTATTTTCATTGTCTTCAGATAAAAAAACAAAGCTCTTGTAGTTCATTCATCTGCAGGGGGAGCACAGACACACACAAACAACAGGGTTGGGTCAAAAACAGTGGAAGCAAATTTATTACTTTTAGGACTTTTAAAGGAGAGAAGTGCACAGGGTAATTAGGGAGATGAAGAAGAGTTAATGGAGGCAGTGGAAGGGCCAGAAAAAGAGACAGAGAGAGAGAAGAAAAAGAAAAAAAAGGATAGCGAAGAAGACTTCGTAACTTGTGAAGTAGAATTGGAGGTGGTGTTCAGGAGGTTAGCTGGCAGAGGGTTGGCAGTCCTGGCGTTGTGGTGAGGAGCATGGACAATGAGTGTTTCTCAGTGATTCAGCCAGGGGAGGTAATCTGGGTGTGTGCAGTGCTGTCCTTGCTTACAGGCTACCTGAACACGGGCTATTAGTTCTGGCTGCATGAGCCACCTCTGTGCGCTCTCTGTCTCATCTGGCTGGCTACCCTTCACTCAGAGGGTGAGTGAAGCCAGCAGAGCCTCTGATTGGCCCGCTGGTGCTGCTCCAAATCCACCCTTTTCCCATGCTAAACAGCACTGTCCACGGTTCTAAGGTAGTGCTGATTGATGCTGGTCCTGGTGCTGAAGTAGCCAAAACTGGTGCTGTCCGTGGTGCTGAAGTAGCCATAACTGGTGCTGTCTGTGGTGCTGAAGTAGCGTTTTCTCTTCAGAACTCTCAAGGGAGTTGTGTGAGGAGCTCCAGCCTTAGGAGGAGGGATGGTCTTCCTTGCTGTTACGTTGTTCTGTGCCTCAAACCGAGCGTAGAAGTCATTCAGCACGTCTGGAAGGGAGGGGTCACTGTCACAGGCAGGTGATGTTGTCCTGTAGTTGGTGATCGCCTGAATGCCCTGCCACATGCGCCAGGAGTCACCGCTGTCCTGGAAGTGGCCGTGGATTCTCTGGGCATGTGTGCACTTCGCCTCTCTGATGGCTCGGGACAGTTTGGCCCTTGCTGTTTTTAAGGCCGCCTTGTCCCCTGCTCTGAAGGTGGAGTCTCTCGACTTCAGGAGAGCATGCACTTTTGCAGTCATCCACAGCTTCTGGTTGGAGCATGTGGTGATGGTCTTGGAGACAGTCATGTCATTGATGCACATGCCGATGTAGCTGGTCACTGATGCTGTGTACTCCTCCAAGTCGAAAACATAATTTATTGTGAGTAAAAATCAACTTAACTAACATATGACTGTGTGTCTGTCTGTGTGTGTGTGTGTGTGTGTGTGTGTGTGTGTGTGTGTGAGAACGAGAGAGAGAGAGAGAGAGAGAGAGAGAGAGAGAGTCTTTTCATAAACATTAGTTTAAATAAAATCTCTCTCTCTCTCAGACAGTGTGAGGTTGGTGAATGGTGGAAGTCGCTGTGCTGGGAGAGTGGAATGTGTCTCTTACACACCACACACACCCCTCACACACACTCTTACACACCCCACACACCCCTCACACACACTCTTACACACCCTACACACCCCTCACACACACTCTTACACACCCCTCACACACACTCTTACACACCCTACACACCCCTCACACACACTCTTACACACCCCACACACCCCTCACACACACTCTTACACACCCTACACACCCCTCACACACACTCTTACACACCCCACACACCCCTCACACACACTCTTACACACCACACACACCCCTCACACACACTCTTACACACCCCACACACCCCTCACACACACTCGAACACCCCCCCCCACACACCCCTCACACACACTCTTACACACCCCACACACCCCTCACACACAATCTTACACACCCCTCACACACACTCGAACACCCCCCCCCACACACCCCTCACACACACTCTTACACACCCCACACACCCCTCACACACAATCTTACACACCCCTCACACACACTCGAACACCCCACCCACACCCCTCACACACACTCTTACACACACCCCACACCCCTCACACACACTCTTACACACCCCACACACCCCTCACACACACTCTTACACACCCCACACACCCCTCACACACACTCTTACACACCCCACACACCCCTCACACACACTCTTCACCCTCTTGTCATCTGGAAAGAGGTACCGAAGCATTCGGACCCACACAACCAGACTGTGTAACAGTTTCTTTCCTCAAGCCATCACACAAAGAGTGTCACAGAGTGTTAATGTCTACACTGCTGTCTAAATGTTATTTCTCTTTATATATATTATGATTTATTTTTTATCAATCTAAAAGACTTTCATATCTTTCAGCTTTTACACCTTCAAAACTCTGAATGTTCTCTAAAGGCCAGTTATCTAAAACTAATCTCTTTGTTTACTTTTCTTTTTTATTTATTTGTTTCTTTATTTTATTTATTTATTTATTTATTTATTTATTTTTTACCTTTTATTTATTTAACCTTTTTGTAACAGTTTTAAAATGTATAATCTATATTTACTGTATAAATTTTATTTATTAGTGTTTACTTTACCCTCAGTGTGTTTGTGTGTTTAATGATGAAGAGGTCAGTAGCGTAGAGTAATCGTCCAAACACCGTTAGTCACTGTGTAATGAATGACATTTCAGCACACACACACACACACACACACACACACACGCACACACACACACACACACACACACACACACACACACACACGTTTCCTCCATCTGCTCTGATGTATCATTCAGTAAACTATAAACAGTGTGTGGACTC
>NC_080728.1:23936869-23991869 GCF_019097595.1 Hemibagrus wyckioides
CTGCAGGATTGCTGTGAACCTCAGGCAGAAAAAAATCCAAAAAGGAAAGTAGTTTTCTTTTTTTCCTTTTTTTCAGAAAAGAAATGCTTTAGAAAAGTAAAGAAATGTGAAGACTGTGATTTGATTAGTCTGTGTTTTACAGAATGACTTCACACATAAAAAGATGCTTGTTTTCTCCACCTACTGGTGTAACAGTTTAATTTACATTAAGCACAGGTATATGAATCTTTTTATAGAAAATATTTGATTCACTGAGATTCACGCGCTTCTGTGGTGATTTCAAAGATTGATAAATAAGTGGGAAAAGTGGTGAATAAATTCTATTCAAGTAGCACTGAATTTGGGGCAGGAGAATGTGGTTTTTGAATGCATTTTGTAGTGTGATCTGTGGCGATTGGTTTTCTCTGCTCAGCCACAGTGATGCATTGGTTGATTGTTTTTCCTTGGGGGGTTTCACCTGTTTGGAAAGGGGGGAGTGTGCTTCTCAGAAAATACAGAGACTCTGATTGTAAAGCAGCAGCTCCGTGTTTTGGGTTTTATCCACTATTCACATCTCCCCTCATCAGGTATTAAATGCATGCAAATGTAATAAGAATACATTCTTAATGCCTGGAAGTTTTGAGGAATGCAAATGTTATCCTTTAAAGGGTGAATATGTTGTTTTCGGATGTATAAAAGTTTGAAATGAGCTCAGCCTGTGCACCATGCGTGCTAATCACCCACTCTATGCTAACGATGGAGACAACGTGTTCAGGGATTATGAGGTAATGTATTTAAGGCGAAATACAAATATAACATTTTTGTGAAAAATGTAACAACAATGGTTTATCAATTACAAATGTGTGTTCTGAAAGTTGTTGATTAAACTGAGTTTCATAGACATTCCTGTTAAGATTTATACACAAAACGCCTGTAACAGTCCATTAAGTTGAGCATATGTAGGGCAGTACACTGTGTTGTCCACAGGATGGCGCTATGACACTGTTGGAAGAGATTTAAGTGCCTTTAGCATTGTTTGAGCCTCTTGATGTACCGTAGTGTTGATACGTGTGTAGTGCGCCATATTTTCTTCAGTCCATGTTATCAATGCTATAGTTAAGTCATGTTCACGGCAGTGAAAATCAAAATGTAAATATTTTTGTTGTTATCGCACTAAAGTTCAGTTTAATGACATGTTTTGTGTTCTAAACTGTTAAAGACCTAAATACAGGGGAATGTGAAGAGCTAAAATGTTTTGCCTTTCCTTTTGAATGTGGATAATGCAAAGCTACAGTATGCTTAGACGCGTTCGTTCAGCCCACATGGGAATTGAAAAATCCAAACAGCGTGCTAGAGACATTATCTTTTGGCCTGGCATGTCCAGACAGATTGCTAGTATAGTTGAACAGTGTTCCATTTGTCTTGAAGCTACAGCTCAAAACTGTCAGTGGAAAAGGTGTTCATGCTAGACGCGAACAACGGCAGCTGTACCAAAAAAGTATTACAACAGGTCAGCAAGACCACTTACACCATTACAGATTGGAGACCATGTCTGAATTCAAGATTCAGAGTGTTGGAAACCTGCGGTGGTCATAAATCCCGCTGACACTTTCAGATCCTACCACATATGCACTGCAGAAGGCCAAGTTTTCCGAATGAATCATTGCCTCCTTCTGCAAGATAAAGCACAGCCCGTCAATGCTGAGTCCAGAATGTCTTCGAGCACTCCACACACAGTGCCACTGGATCACACCAAACAGACAGACATGAATGATACTGCTACTCCACACTATGTCACCAGATCAGGACGAGAAGTGAAACCCCGAGTCGTCCTTGATCTATAATTGTAAAGGGTGTAGGCGGATCGCTGCCCTAAGAAAAAAAATGAAAAATTGTCATGCCAATCATTGCAAATATTGATCTAGTTATGGTTGGTTTAGTTTTGTATACTGATTTTTGCATTAGTATGTTATAACTAATTAAGTGCTGAGTTACAAGGATATGTACGATATCAAATTTGGGGATGTAATATTCAACTGTTTGAATATAGATATATGAGTGCTATTATGTACGCAGTTGTTGCATATAGACTCTAGGGGGCAATGGATAAAAAGTAGGTCATGTTAATAGGGGAGTTGCAGGAACAAAAAAAGGATAATAAAGGTGGATGGTATAAAAATCACACAGGTGTCGAGGCCGTCATTCATTAAAATAATACAATTGTGTGATAGAAAGTGTTTTTCTTTCTGTGAATACAGACATATCCACCATGTCAACTGCTACACCCACCCCCACCACCACCACCACCACCCCCAAATCAGGTATGTGTATTTGTTAGAATACAGTATTTGTTATTCTTGGACATTTTCTAAATATTTATAATGACAGTGTCGTATTAAAATCCTCTTTCGTTTTTAAGTAAAAACCAAACCACGATAACTACAACTCCAGCAGCCCATTTTTTAAAATTTCATATATAAAATTAATCAGAAAAAAGTTTATTAATTCCCTGAAATTATGCAAGATCACATGGAGGTCTTGTTGCATGAAAAGGAGGCTTAAAGAGAGCCCTTTCAAATTAATGTAGAATTGAAGGCTGAGAAAATCAATCAAGAAATAAAGAGCCACATTAGTAACATCTGCAGATCAGCATCCTATCATTTCTACAACATTTTTATACTGCTTGAGTCCTAATTCTGTTACACTCTAGAAAATGTAGCCTCACAAAAACTAGCACCTCAGTATAATGATCACACATGCACCATAAAACATATCACTCAAATGTTAGAACATAATTTAATTTACCTGGTAATATTCCAGATTGCGTGACTATAGAGGTTCACTATTGAGTCAGCATATATCTCAACAGAACACAAGAACCTTAGAAAGACCCTTAGCAAAATTAACTAGGAACAAAACCACCGCAGAAGTACAGTTGTTATGGGTTTGTGGGTTTGTTGAGAATATAACCACATCAGTAGAGTGGTGATAATCTTTTACTCCAATCCAGTGGACCAAACTTTGTTCAGCTCTTCATTAAAATAGATCACAATGTTTACTATAAATTTTAATAAAGCCATGTGACAGACACCAGATTAATAAAATTAAAGACTGTGTAAAAGACTCTGGATGTTGGATAACTTAGTCTTGCTTAATTCTGACAAGATAGATGAAGGTCTACAGATAGATAGATATAAGGTTTCTGACTATTTAGTAACTCTGATTCTTTATTGCATCCTCTGTGGTGTTACCTGAAACGATGCTACATGATGACACTTACCTATGAAAAGGTGTCCACTGTGGAGCAGTAGCCATCAGTGGAATTAATCATCACAGATGCCTCTCTCATGGTGTGGTGTCACAGAGCTACACAACAATCAGGTGGAGTTAAGAGCCATCCATCTGTCCACTAAAGCCTTAGGAGTTAAGACACAATCACATCCTGGCTGTTTATTACTGATATAAGTGATAACAGGAATTGACTAAAATCTCACTATTTGGTAATCAGTACCAACTTTCTGTGGTATAAATAAAAGAATAAAACATTTTGGGTCATCCAGTTATAGGAAAATTGTCCACTGTATTTCTTTATCGGTTCATTAGATGGAAGATAATGATGATGTCATCACTATGGAACAGGATGTAGGAGAGACAAAGTGAGTGTCTTCTTGGTTATGTGGTTAATGTATGTAAATGCACAAGCAGTACAGTGAAAGCATGATTATATTATTTCTGATAATATAAATATCAGCTATATAAAACAACTTTAATCCTCTTTCTGTCATCTTCCAAGTGTGTCACTTCAACACCTGAAACTGTGTCCAACTACAATATACCCAGAATGCACTGTGGCCTACAAACATGACCAACCATGGACTACAACACAGAACACCGTCACATTCCTTGTTCTCCGTCTTAGCAAAAAGATTAGAGAGAGTTAATTCACACCTATTGGTTCTTAACCAGCTGTGCTCTTCTTTCATTACACTATCAGTCCTATAAATATTATCACTCAGCTTAAATATCACTCACATCTCACCTCAATAATCTCAGTGATTATTCATTATAGTCTAAATGACTTTAATCTTAGCTGAAACCTTTTGAAACAAAACTGACGTATAAGCAGCAGTATGTAGGAATGAACTCAGAGGAAACACTGAATGCTCGAATGAGTGGTAATGAAAAGTACAGTGTGTGTGTGTGTGTGTGTGTGTGTGTGTGGGAGAGAGTGTGTGTGTGTGTGTGTGTGTGTGTGTGTGGGAGAGAGAGTGTGTGTGTGTGTGTGTGTGTGTGTGAGAGAGAGTGTGTGTGTGTGTGTGTGTGAGAGAGAGAGAGAGAGAGAGAGAGAGACCCCACACACACACACTTACACACACCCCACACACACACTTACACACCCCTCACACACACACTTACACACCCCTCACACACACACTTACACACACCCCACACCCCTCACACACACTCTTACACACCCCTCACACACACACTTACACACCCCCCACACCCCTCACACACACTCTTACACACCCTCTCACACACACTCTTACACCCCCCCCCACACCCCTCACACACACTCTTACACCCCCCACACCCCCTCACACACACTCTTACACACCCCTCACACACACTCTTACACCCCCCCCCACACCCCTCACACACACTCTTACACCCCCCCACACCCTCACACACACTCTTACACACCCCTCACACACACTCTTACACCCCCCCAAACCCCTCACACACACTCTTACACCCCCCCACACACACTTACACCAACCCCACACCCCCTCACGCACACTCTTACACACACCCCCACACCCCTCACACACACTCTTACACACCCCCCACACCCCTCACACACACTCTTACACACCCCCCACACCCCTCACACACACTCTTACACACCCTACACACCCCTCACACACACACTTACACACCCCCCACACCCCTCACACACACTCTTACACACCCCACACCCCTCACACACACACTTACACACCTCTCACACACACTCTTACACACACCCCACACCTCTCACACACACTCTTACACACCCCTCACACACACTCTTACACACCCCACACCCCTCACACACACTCTTACACACCCCTCACACACACTCTTACACACACCCCACACCCCTCACACACACTCTTACACACCCCACACACCCCTCACACACACTCTTACACCCCCCCCCACACACCCCTCACACACTCTACACACCCCACACCCCTCACACACACTCTTACACACCCCACACACCCTCTGCAAACACTCTTACACACCCCCCACACCCCTTACACACACTCTTACACACCCCACACCCCTCACACACACACTTACACACCTCTCACACACACTCTTACACACACCCCACACCTCTCACACACACTCTTACACACCCCTCACACACACTCTTACACACCCCACACCCCTCACACACACTCTTACACACACCCCACACCCCCTCACACACACTCTTACACACCCCACACAGCCCTCACACACCCTCTTACACACCCCTCACACACACTCTTACACACCCCACACAGCCCTCACACACACTCTTACACACCCCCACACACCCCTCACACACACTCTTACACACCCCCCCCCCCTCACACCCACCCTTTCACACCCCCCACACCCCTCACACACACTCTTACACACCCCTCACACACACTCTTACACACCCCACACACCCCCACACACCCCCCTCACACACACACTTACACACCCCACTCACCCCTCACACACACTCTTACACACCCCCCACACCCTCACACCCCTCACACACACTCTTACACCCCCCCCACACCCCTCACACACACTCTTACACACCCCACACACCCTCACACACACTCTTACACACCCCTCACACTCTTACACACACCCCCCACACCCCTCACACACACTCTTACACACCCCCACACACCCCTCACACACACTCTTACACAACCCACACACCCCTCACACACACTCTTACACACCCCACACACACCCCTCACACACACACTTACACACAACCCCACACCCCCTCACACACACTCTTACACACACCCCACACCCCTCACACACACTCTTACACCCCCCCACACCCCTCACACACACTCTTACCCCCCCCCCACACCCCTCACACACACTCTTACACTCACCCCCACACCCCTCACACACACTCGTGCACACCCCCCCACACCCCTCACACACACTCTTACACACACCCCACACCCTCACACACCACACTACACACCCCCCACCACCCCTCACACACACTCTTACACACCCCCCACACCCCCTCACACACACTCTTACACACCCCCCACACCCCTCACACACACTCTTACACACCCCACACCCCTCACACACACTCTTACACACCCCACACACCCCTCACACACACTCTTACACACCCCACACACCCCTCACACACACTCTTACACCCCCCCACCCCCCTCACACACACTCTTACACACCCCTCCCACACACTCTTACACACCCCACACACCCCTCACACACACTCTTACACACCCCACACACACCCCACACACCCCTCACACACACCCTTACACACCCCTCACACACACTCTTACACACCCCACACACCCCTCACACACATTCTTACACACCCCTCACACACACTCTTACACACCCCTCACACACACTCTTACACACCCCACACACCCCTCACACACACTCTTACACACCCTACACACCCCTCACACACACTCTTACACACCCTACACCCCCCCCACACCCCTCACACACACTCTTACACACCCCACACACCCCTCACACACACTCTTACACACCCCACACACACCCCACACACCCCTCACACACACCCTTACACACCCCACTCACCCCTCACACACACTCTTACACACCCCTCACACACACTCTTACACACCCCACACACACCCCACACACCCCTCACACACACCCTTACACACCCCACTCACCCCTCACACACACTCTTCACCCTCCTGCCATCTGGAAAGAGGTACTGGAGCATTCGGGCCTCACAACCACAGTGTGTAACAGTTTCTTTCCTCAAGCCATCAGGCTCCTCAACACCCAGGACTGAACTGTACAAATCTCTCTCTCTCTCTCACACACACACACACACACACACACTCTCTCTTTCACCTGTGTGGACACACACACACTTATATAGCTTATATTGTTGAGTACTTATTGCACTACCTCAAACCCTGTTATTATTTCATTACTCTGCTATATTTATGTTTATGCCTATTTCTATTTGCACTTCCTCAACCACTGCTACTCTGTACATCATTTCATTTTTATTCTATTTAATTTTTTACATTTCACTACACATGTTCTTTATCTTTCGGTGCTGTGTCCTGTGTTTTTGTGTTGTCTTTTTGTACCTACTGTTTCTGCACTGTCTTGTCTATGCTCTGTTTGCACCTAGTTGCACTCTGCACTTTATGTGTCTAGGACAAAACTTCTGTCCTCGCTCTGTGTTGTTTTTTCCTATTTGATCTTTATGTTGTATGTTTCTGTAGCACCAGGTCCTGGAGAAATGTTTCATTTCACTATGTACTGCGTCAGATATATGTGGCTGAAATGACAATAAAGCTTCTTCAATCTTGAATCTTGAATTTGTGTAATGGTTTATTCAGGCCTGCTGTCATATTCCAAAAATTCTTTGCAGAAATTCCGTTCCATACTTCCTGTCAGGTTTGAAATGAGTTTTTCACCAAGTTCCCCAATGGTTTTGGATCGTTACGGTTCCTTAAGCAGTTCTATTTGGAGCTCTTCCTGAAAGAAAAACACTGAGGTGATGAGGTTAAATTAGAAACCTTAAGGTGTTTACAGAGAGAGAAGCTGAAAACAAATGAATGCAATCATGATATTTATTAGGATCAGTGGATTAAAATATAGGATAAAGGGATTAGGTGAGAAATATAGAATTCATTCTCTTCACACTCCATCACAGAAGTTGTGCTCCATACTCCAATCCAGTAGGTGGCGGAATTTACACCTTAAAGCTGGCTTACCAACCGCCATTTAAACAACAGAACAGAACTCTCCATCACAGTAGGTGGCGGTATGAAGCTATGAAGTTGGTTCGAAACCCTCCATGAAACCAGAAGAAGAAGAACAGCTGTAAAGTTTATGTGACCATATCAGCGGTCAGGAACTTATAAAAATGGGAACAAACTGTGAGAAAGTCACTTCCCAAGGACTCTGATATCATTCCTGCTGAGTTAATCAGAGCACCGACAGCTCCGTGGATCACCACCCGCGGCAGGGAGGCGGAGAAGGCGGTGTAGGGAGAGGAAACAAGAGAGAGGCTGATGTTCTAGGATACAGACCAGGATAAGGAGCAACCTGAACAAACCCTCTCTGTCTGCATCTTCCTGATAATGTACGGTCACCTGCACACAAAATGGAGGATATTTTATTGAGCTTATTTTTATTATGATCCCCCACACGGATATTGAGGTATCAGTCACTCCGTTCACCATGACGACCGAACAAGGGGACTCCTGGAAGAAGATAGGGGGCGCTCTCTGTGTTTACATTCACAATGACTGGTGCACTAATGCCACAGTGTGTTTGTGTTTTTATTTATGGCTTTATATTTTATGGGCTTTTTCTTGTGGATTTCTTGTTTGTGTATTTTATCACTTCTATAATTTCTCATAATTGTTATATTTAGCAGTTTATCAGTAATAATAATAATAATAATAATAATAATAATAATAATAATAATAATCCAGCAGCATCCTAACAGCGCCCTCAGCAGGTCAGTTAAGAGAATAAACACATTTCATGAAACAGAAATCTCACTTTGGAAATGCTTTACTGCCATCTAGTGGATGGAAAGTTTTAATGTTCTTAATCAACAATAATAATCAATTTTTACAATTATTATTGTTTATAATCCTGAAAACCAGAGTAAATGTGTGTATTTAATAATAAATATCTAATTACAAGTGAAATGGTAAAAATTCTTGAATATAGTCAGAATTTGTAAAATGTCAAAAAATTAAAATTATTAGTGAAAACATTTATAAACATCAGTTTAAGTCTAACAATGGATTAAATCATGTTATAATGTTGTATTGATTCATATCTGGTATGTGTGTGTGTGTGTGTGAGTGTGTGAGTGTGTGTCTGTATGTGTGTGTGTGAGTGTGTGTGTGTGAGTGTGTGTGTGTGTGTGTAGAAGGGATGTTTAGCTGATGTAGTTACAGTGTGGTTTATCAGTGTGTGTATCTGCTCTGTGCAGCTGTCAGGCATTAATGCTGTATGACAGCCGAGTGTTTCCTCTCTCTGAAATCAGTGTGTGATGTGATCGACTCTCATCACTCACACACCTCAGAGACAGGAGGCGGAGCTCTGTTCATCAGTCACACACCTCAGAGACAGGAGGCGGAGCTCTGTTCATCAGTCACACACCTCAGAGACAGGAGGCGGAGCTCTGTTCATCAGACACACACCTCAGAGACAGGAGGCGGAGCTCTGTTCATCAGCGCTGACGTTATTTTGATATATATGGAGAAAGTGAAAGATGCCTCGTCTGATTTGTTATTGAGGCTGTGTGATGATTTCCTCTCATCTTTCTAATAAGGTAACAGTGAGTGTGATTGGCTGTCTCTCTCTCTCTCTGTCTGTCTCTCTGTAGGGGGCTGAGTGAGGAGATACACTTCTCTCAGTCTCTCTGGGTGAGTGGAGGTGAACACATCGTGTACAGTGAGGAGGGAGATGGAAATCTGTCTGACTTTATTCTTCTCTCATCCACACTCACACTCACAGCAGCTGGTAAGTTCACACTGATTATTCACACCAAAACATCACACACATTTTAAAGAGTTTTTAAAGAGAAAAAACTTTTTACAGTGAAACCCCTTCAATATTTTCAATATTTAATGATGAAGGTTCTGTAATATTCATCATTAAATATTGAACATCTGCAAGATTCATCAATCTTTGAGTAAAGTTATGTGTAAACACTTGGTTAAACCAAACTGAATTTTTGGTTAGATTTAGAAATGTTTCATAAAGGCAGATTTTCTTTTAATTCCAGTGTTTATGTTGAAAAAATTCAGTTTAATTTTATTGAAGCACTTTTAATAATAGACATCGTCACAATGCAGCTTTACATAAAATTTTATCCTAATTTGATTTTTTGAGGCAAAAAGTGAATAATTTTAAATGTAGATGAGAATATATTGGTGTCTACAGTGTTAACTCTTATATTGTCAGGTTTTATATTTATACTGTAGTCTACATTTTTTGCCTGATATTTCTAATTTTGCCATTGAAATAATTAGAAAACAAAAGTGTTTGTTGAAAAATAAAATGCGGCTGATTGTGAAAGTAAAAAAATACAATAAAACATTAGCACAAAATTATCGACTAAAAGGAAAAAAGAAAACAGAAATATTTAAATGACACAGGACAAGAAACCAGGAACTCACAGGAGCTACATCACCGACAATAAACATCACCAAAATGGGAATCACCTGTAAATGACCTGGTGTGTGTAGATGATTTGTGTTTGGGTGACAACCACAAAACTCCATAAAAGGCCATATTCACAGAGCAGAAAAAGCAAATCCAGTGGAATCACAACACCTGAAAAGGCCAAATATTGAGAGAAATTACAGAGTGAATTCAGAGTGATGTCCATAAAATAAAATAAAAATAAACACAAAAGTTTTTCTTTCTGCTAGTAGGGACCAAATCATTACAAAGATGTTTCTAGCCTAGCCTTATTAGCCTCATCTAGTTTGACTTGCTGGTTTTCTGTCTCTCTCTCTCTCTCTCTCTCTCTCTCTCTCTGTCTCTCTCTCTCTCAGACAGTGTGAGGTTGGTGAATGGTGGAAGTCGCTGTGCTGGGAGAGTGGAGGTTCTTCATGGTGGTCAGTGGGGAACAGTGTGTGGTGATCGCTGGGATGAGGTCGATGCTGCAGTGGTGTGTAGAGAGCTGCGCTGTGGGGAGGCTGTAAACGCACCACAGTATGGTCACTTTGGACCAGGATCAGGACCAATCTGGATGGATGAAGTGGCCTGTAGAGGATCAGAGTCGACACTGAAGGACTGTAGATCAGATGGGTGGGGGAAAAGTGACTGTGGTCATGGTGAAGATGCTGGAGTCACCTGCTCAGGTAAACTTCTGTATTTAGAATAAACATTACAATTAGTTACATTATTATTATGATTTAATTTGAATTATAACAAATAAACTTTATTCAATTGTTGATTTTATTAAAAAATTTTGCAACTTTGTCTTATAACATTTAAATTATTTCTTGATATTCGCTCTTAGTGAAAATTTGCAGAATATTTACACAATTAAATAAAACACAGGTCACAGAATGTCGAGACTCACTGCTGGTCCTCACCGGTGCTCTGGGAGAGTGGAGGTGTTTCATGGAGGTTCCTGGTCCACAGTGTGTGATGCTGACTTTGACCAGCAGGATGCAGAGGTTGTGTGTCGAGAGCTGGACTGTGGGATTCCTGTGGAGGTTCTGGGATCAGCTGCTTTTGGACGAGGGGAGGGTCAGGTGTGGACAGAGGAGCTTCAGTGTAGAGGAACTGAATCTGACATTACCTTCTGTCCAACATCATCTTCACTCAAACACTCACACTGTTCCCATGACAACGATGTGGGATTAATATGTTCTGGTTAAGTATCATGATGTAACTTCTGTTTAAATAGAGACCACATAGCTGTCCATCAAACTTTAAGGTTCCTGTGTTAATGTTCCTCTTTCACTGAGCTCTCGGCTGTTTGTTCAGGTCACACAGAGGCGCGGCTGGTGAACGGACCGGACTCCTGTTCTGGTCGAGTGGAGCTCCAGTACCTCGGTGAGTGGGGCACAGTTTGTGCTGTAGGCTGGGATATGAGAGCTGCAGATGTTCTGTGTGCACAGCTGGATTGTGGGAGAGCTGTGGCTGTGGTGGAGGTGGACTGGTTTGGGAGGGGAGTGGCCACATCTGGGCTGATGTGTTTGATTGTCAGGGGAAGGAGACACACCTATCACGATGTGGCGTCTCATCATGGAGTCGAGCTGCATGCTCTCATAAACACGACGCTGGAGTCATCTGTAATGGTGAGATATTAACATCACGTACACCACGTTACTGAATAAAGTCAGAGTTCATTAGAATATTTAAATGATGTTCTTCTGCTTCAGGATCATCCATGGTGTTTCATGAGGGGCGAGTGCGGTTGTCTGGAGGGAGAGAGTGTCAGGGGGAGGTGGAGATTTATTTCAGGCAGGACTGGAGGAGAGTTCTCCTGGACTCGTGGAGTCTGTCTGAGGCGTCTGTGCTCTGCAGACAGCTGGGCTGTGGCTCTGTGCTGAACTACCGCTCCTCTCCATCCACCACTGAACACAAACACATGTGTGTAACGGGTTTCAGCTGCTCTGGGAGTGAAGCTCATCTGGGGAACTGCAGCAGGCCACAAGCTGAACCTGTCAACTGCAGCTCTGGGGAACAGCTCTACATCACCTGCTCAGGTAAACACCTACAGATGAGCAGACATGTACAAAACCAGAGCTTTAAAATGTAGTTTAAGAAACAGAGCTTGATCAGGATTAATAATCATAATTATTCATCATTTTAATTAAAAAAGCAATTATTTTACAGTTCATGACAACAACAAAACAAACAATTTCTGTCTTTGTCGAACTATAAATGTTCATATTTACTCTCTCTGATTTACCTGTTAGTCCCAGGGGGTATAATAATAATAATAATGATCAAATATTAATAAAATATTAATTAACTGTCAGTAAACAGTCTGTGAGCTGCATTATTATTTAAATTGTTATTAATAATTTTAACTGATATTAACACTAATTGTATTGTTTTAAAGAATTTTCCACATCTGATTAAAATGTGTGTGTGTATGTGTGTGTGTGTGTGTGTGCGCGCGTGTGTGTGTATGTGTGTGTGTGTGTGTGTGCGCGCGTGTGTGTGTATGTGTGTGTGCGTGTGTGTGCGCGCGTGTGTGTGTGTTTGTGTGCATGTGTGTGTGTGTGTCTGTGTGTCTGTGTGTGTGTGTATATGTGTGTGTCTGTGTGTGTGTGTAATAAAGACCCCCGCTCCATCAGGTTGGTTGGTTCTGGGGGAGACTGTGCAGGAAGGCTGGAGGTTTTCCACAGCGGCTCGTGGGGGACAGTGTGTGATGACTCGTGGGATATTGAGGATGCCCAGGTGGTGTGCAGACAGCTGCAGTGTGGAGTGGCCCTCAGTACCCACATACCAGCCTGGTTTGGTCCTGGAACTGGGTCCATATGGCTGAATGAGGTGGAGTGTGAGGGGAACGAGACGTCCCTGTGGAACTGCAGATTTCAGCTGTGTGAAGAGGGTGAATGTGGACAAAATGAGGACGAAGGAGTCGTCTGGTCAGGGACAGTGTGATGAATGACAATAAACCTGTTAGATATGTATATGTTTTATTTCATAATGTTCCTGAAATTCAACATGATAGTAAGGACTTGTTTATAAATGTAATCCATCTAGAATATATTTCTCCATAAAGATAATATTACACATATTTAACTGTGTCGATAAAACAGGACATTTTCAGATGAAGTGTAAGTCGTCCTTCTCTCTCCAGAGTTTAAAGAGATCCGACTCTCAGAGGGCTGTGAGGGGAATCTGGAAGTGTTCTACAATGGAACCTGGGGTAATGTGTGTTACAATCAGATGGATGATGAGACGGTAAACATGGTGTGTCGAGAGCTGAACTGTGGAAGACGAGGCAGTCTGTCAAACACTGAAGCACGAGTAAAATCTGCTCCTAATTGGCTGGATGAACTGAAATGTAGGAAACACGACTCTAATCTGTGGCAGTGTCCATCTTCACCCTGGGGACAGAACAGATGTGATAATCGTGATGAAGTGGCTCGTATTACCTGCACAGGTAAGAGGATTCTCTCTCTCTACTAGTTTATATATTACTGTAGAATTTGTGTAAATATTTCAGCTATAAAATAAGAATGAGAGAAAAGTCTGTTTCATGTGTTTTATTACTGCAGAAGATGGAACGTCTCTACGTACTCATGGGACATGTTCATCATTTCCTCTTCAGAAATACTGCTCAAGTAAGGACACTTAAATCTGTCATGTGTTGAGGAAAGAGTTACTGTTTCCTCCCAGAAGTTGATCATTTTCCTATAACAGCGTGTCCTGAAGGGTGTTATTTCTCTCAGAACACAGCAATAAACTAACAGTTGTATTTTTTATTTAAAGGATGATATGCCATGCATTTTATCCATTTCCAGTTTCATTTAATGATGTTGAATAAAACATTTAGTTCCTGTTCTCACTTATGTTATAGCAGCTATAAACAATTATAAACAGTTGTTCCTTCTCCAGGTTCTTTTCTCTATTTTGACTGTCACAAAGCTCTGACACTGGAGACTCCTTCCATAAATATTAAATTAACATCTCCTTACAGAAAACATCACCATATGATTACACACATTTATCTTTACTTTAAGTAACAACACAATGTTAAAGCCTTTGTTTATTTGTAGCTGCACTACTGTCAGAGCTGCTGTTGTAGAAAATGAATCAACACCTTCTGACCAATCACAGTCCAGTTTTAACAGATGAGGGTCAGTTCTTGTTGATGTGTCATGGTGTTGTAGTGAGCTGTGTGACTGGAGCTGTTATTCAGTGTTGGTGTGTTTCCTCTTGTGTGATGTGTGTGATGTAGAGCACTGGTCTCTCAGGCTGAGTGGAGGAAAGGGAAGCTGCTCTGGGAGGTTGGAGGTGTATCATAACTCTACGTGGGGCTCCGTTTGTGATGATCGGTGGAACATCAGGAACGCTCAGGTGGTGTGCAGACAGCTGGGCTGTGGGTCGGCGCTGAGTGCTGATAGGAATGTTTGGTTGGGTTCTGGTGAAGGGACTATCTGGATGAACAGAGTGAAGTGTCGAGGGGATGAGATTCACCTGTGGGACTGTCATCATTCCCTGAAGAACCACACTGACTGCTCTCATGCTGGAGTCACCTGTGCAGGTCAGAGGGGTGTGCTAACTTTTCAGCTTTCTGTCTCAGTGATAAGACTTGATAACTTTTATTTAGAATCTTAGATGTTTGATTGAAAGCTCAGACCCTAAACTGTAAAACTTATTCAGGGACACTTTATTTTTATTGTGTGATAGAAAGTGTTTTTCTCTCTGTGAATACAGACACATCCACCATGTCCACTGCTACACCCACCACCACCACCACCACCACCACCACCAAATCAGGTATGTGTATTTGTTAGAATGCAATATTTGTTACTGTTCATCATTTTTCTAAATATTTCTGATCACAGCGTCGTATCAAGATCCTCTTCTGTGTTTTTGACCTCAGTAAGTCCACCCACCCCTCCACTGGTTCTCTTTGTGTTGGGAACGCTGCTCTTCCTGGCCTTAGTGCTTCTTCTGGTACTGTTTTACCAGAACAGAGTTCTCAGGAGAGGTACCACACTTTCACACATTGTCTTATTATATTATTTAAAATCTCAGATTTTATTAACATTATTTATAATCATTTCTACTGTAAATGTATTTTAATATTTTTCATTCTTTTTCATTATAGTGTTAATATGGTCTGTTTTGTGTTTTTGTTCATCAGTGTATATTATTATTATTATTATTATTATTATTATTATTATTATTATTATTATTGTTCCCCACTCCCAGTTGTCTCTAGGACGAGGCGTAAGACTGAGTCTGAGGCAGTCTATGAGGAGATCAACCACAGATACATGGCTAGAAGAATCACGAGCTTCACTCAAAGAGGTGAGTGATATGTGGACTGTTCTACATCACACTTATTGTATCTATTTAAACTTCTAGCTGAAATTCACTGCATGGAAATGATCAAATCCCTCAATACAGAATACACACCTCAATGTAAACTCAGTGATTAGAGCAATATTTTCCCCCAAATCCAGTGTGATTTATTTCTTTAAAATAAATAAATAAAAATAAGCTCAATGTGTGTGAGAGGAAATGTGCAGTTAGAGTACATGTGGTGTAGAGACAGGATTCTGCTGATAAACATCTATTAAAGCTTCTGATTTAGTGTGTGTGTGTGTGTGTGAGTGTGTGTGTGTGTGTGTGTGTGTGTGAGAGTGTGTGTGTGTGTGTCTGTGTGTGTCTGTGTCTGTGTGTGTGTGTGTGTGAGTGTGTGAGATTTATGACAAATAACTAAAAATAAAAATTAGTTGTATTTTAGTGGATGGATGTTAGGAAAAATGAGTCCCCATAAACCATGGTGGTTACTGAGTGTCCAGATAAATACATAAATCTGTGTGATTTCTGAATGGTAGCATGGGTCTGTGTGTGTGTGTGAGTGTGTGTGTGTGAGTGTGTGAGTGTGTGTGTGTGAGTGTGTGAGTGTGTGTGTGTGTATATGTGTGTGTGTGTGCGTGTGTGTGTATTCCTGCATGTGAGTGCTTTCCTGTAATAAAAATATCCTAAATGTATGAGTGGAAATGTGCAGTTAGAGTTCATGTGAGGTAATGTAGTGTAGATTTTTTAAAGGGGGGCTGTGTGTGTTTGGGGGTCGTGTGTGTATGTGTGTGTTTTCCTGGACAGGTGCATCCCCCTTCTCTCTCTATGTGTGTGTGAGTGTGTCATTTATTATTAATAACTAAAAATAAGAGAAATGGTGTGTGTGTTTTTCTCTATAAAAGTGTACTTCTCACTAAAGTGTGTGTGTGTGTGTGTGTGTGTGTGTGTGTGTTCGGGGGTAGGGGGTGGTTGGGAGGTGGCTGACTTGTAAGTATGTGTCTGAATGTGTGGTTTTATGATACATATTTTAACGGATGGATAAACCATGGTGGTTACTGAGTGTCCAGATAAATGCTTGTATCTATTTGGTTATTGAATAGGAGCATGGGTCTGTGTGTGTGTGTGTGTCTGTGTGTGTCTGTGTGTGTCTGTGTGTGTGTGTGTGTGTGTGCATGTGACTGCTTTCCTGTACAGGTGCATACCTCTCATCTCCCTCCCGGTGTGTGTATATGTCATTTATACTGAATAAATAAAAATAACCTAAATGTGTGAGAGGAAATGTGCAGCTAGAGTTCATGTGGGGTAATGTAGTGTTTTTTTAAGGGGTGTGTGTGTGTGTGTGTGTGTGTGTGTTCGTGGGTGTTAGTGTGTGTGTGTGTGTGTCTGTGTGTGTGTGTGTGTCTGTGTGTGTGTCTGTGTGTGTGTGTTTGTGTGTGTGTGTGTGTGTGTGTGTGTGTTGTTCTGCTTTTCTGAACACGTCTCCTGACTGTCCTGTTCTCCTCTAACAGGAAGTCTCCTCTCTGAAGAACAGCATTCTGGGTATGAGGATGTGGATGATGAGCTTCTCTCAGGTAAAAATGTCCAGAGTGTGAGTTTGTCTAACTCCATTAACTGAAAGATATTAGAATTACAATTAGAAATCAGAAATGACTAAATTTCTCCTTTCTGAGACGTGATTATGTTTAAAAACCCTGAAACAAATAAATTGTTCTTTTTACAGTAAAGTCTGGGATGGGAGAAAAGGCGGAGTATTATGATGATGTCATCGACACCAGTGACATCATAAGTGGGTGCAGTTGTTAACTGATCACATCAATTTACTGACTTCACATTAAACCATGAGGTCAGAATGTGATGGAGCTGTTTGTACAGAGTCTCTGCTTTTATTTCATTTAGGTGATCCAGGAAGAGTCGACCCACCAGAGGACTACGATGATGCCGTCACTGCTGGACCGATCCCTGATCACGTGGATGGTGTGGTTCTGTTTTGGGATTTGTTTTAGAAAGCAGTATAAATTAAACACACACACTGTGAATAAGTTTGTTTATTGGTTTGTGTGTAGTGACGTTTTTTACATGTGTACGATGTCATTTTGCATTGTGTCATCAAATACACAGTGTAGAAACTGCCCCTTCACTAAACTTTAAATATCTTTAAATATCTGTGTTTTGGTGTAGAGGATGAAGCTGAGAATTATGATGACGCCATTACAGCTGATCAGAAGTCAGTTATACTGACAGGTATGATAATAATGGGACAGTATTGCATCCACAAGCATCCAAATGATCATTAATGACATTAATGTGGATTTAATAGCTTTTATCTCTACGTTCTGACAGAGGACGTGTCCGAGAACTATGATGATGCAGTTACCACTGAAACAAACCCAAACATCATCACAGGTCAGTTTATTCTGAAGATTCATGGAATTTATTCACCTTAAACATTTATACAATAAAATTCAAGCTTTGTGGTTTAATTACTTCTTTGTACACACTGTTGAATTCTGCGTTCTGATTGGTCAGTAGGTGTTGATTAATTTTCTATTTTATTTTCTATAATATTAATGATCCAGTACCTGGTTTCTATAGCAACAGTTCATTCACAGGAAATTATAAATTATAAAAAAAAATCTGTTGTCATTGACATGGTGAAGTTTTCTGTAAGAAAATTATATTTCATTGTTTTTCAGATTAAAATCCTCTGCTTCATCACACCACCCTGTAACTCAGTATTTTACTATAACAGCAACACACACAGTGGTTTATTACTGATTCATTTATTTGTTCATTAGACAATCCAGAAGATTATGATGATGTCATCACTGAGGAACAGGATGTAGGAGAGACAGAAGGTGAGTGACTTCCTGTTTATTCTGTAATGTACATAAGTTCACAGGCAGCAGAGTAAAAGATTAGATTATATGTGATTATATTATATATGGTATATAATAAATATCAACTTTCAGATCAGTTTTTAGAACAAATATAATTAAACATGTGCATTTATTAAACAGTTTAGATAAGATCTACTGTAAATATTATCTATGATATATAACATAAACATCAGCTTACTGTTTTTATAACAAATCTCCATTCAGTCAGATTAAGAAAACTGATCTGATAAATGTCCTCTATTCTCTTCATTTATTGTTGAAATATCAGAGAAATTCTACATAGTGCATCATTTACTGTATTTTAAGGTGTTACAAAACAATTACTATTAATACAATATAAATGATATATTAAAGAAGTAAATGTGTTTATTTTACAGAATATGATGATGTGGAGGAGAAATCTCAGAAAGACAGGGACCATGTGACTGAGACACGCCCCCAAAGGCCTTTTCTCAGGAAATTACATTTCAACTTTTATAAACACAAAAAATGATTTTATTTTACTTCCAATAATTTCATTCATTCTGAACCATGTTCATTTTCTCACCTTGTTATTAGCAAATAGATTAGGGAGAGTTAAATCACCTCCATTATTACTGAACCAAATGTTTCCAGCTTTCCTTTTACAACACATTTAGTGCTATAAGTCATAGTGAGCTTAAATATCACTGACACACCACACCTCATTTATCTCACCAGTTTATTCCATCAAAATGGCCATAATGTTCATTTCAATCTTTTGGTGAAACATCTGATCTTATCATTCATGTCTAACTGAAACTTGGGAATCTGTTATTCAGTGTTTTTAGAAATGAGTTAATTACATTCCACTTGTTAGATGAAAACTTTATTACATATGTTAAAAATTATTACAAGCCAGAAATATGCAACTGTCTGAAATAGATAAAGATTTTTCATTCATTATGCTCAGGTAATGTTTTATATTTTAAGATCTAATTCAATATTCTATGTTTTCTATGTTGATTTTCTATATGGCTATATGGAATTAGAAAGTGTTGATTAATTTTTCACAACAACACGGCTCTGATAATAGTTAAAATCTTATCATTCATGTCTAACTGAAACTTGTGATTCTGTTATTAAGTGTTTCAGAAATGAGCCAGAATAAAACTTATTACAAATATTAAAATGTTAATATATATATATATATATATATATATATATATATATATATATATATATATATTCAATTCAATATATATATATCACACCTGAATTATAGTAAAATAATTTTCCTTTTAGTTATTTAATAGTTACGACTGCCACATAAATGATTCTAATAAATGATTCATTTGAATATTTTATTTTTCCTACAGTTCTTCCTACAGTCCTTCTCATTATGTAAGCCCATAATAAACTGATTTAAAACATGTTATATAACAAAGAATAGTGTATAATCATTTTTTTTGACATTACTAATAGATGTTTATTTAACATTTATAGAAAGAGTCTCGAGTTTCAGTTCTTTGTAACAGTTATTTATTATTATTTCAGCAGCTGCAGTTAAAGTAATCCTGAAAGTCGGGGTGTTGCAGCCCCATCAGCAGCCTTACTTCCTGCCTCCTTGTATAGAATGAGAAATGGACAAGGAATTTAAATATTTTGTCTAAATAAACAATATGCCAGCAAATGCAACCTTTTTATCCATAGTAAGTAAATATTGTGCCTTATTCTGAGCGCTGTATTCACCTTTTTCACTATTTTATTACATATTGTTTACTTAAACAATTGATTAAATAAAAGTGCTTTTATAATATAATGTGATTATGTGGTTTGTGGCTCTTGTAGTGATAAATCTGTGGTCAGTGTCAGGCAATAAAAATAAATAAATATTTATATATTTATACTCTATACTCACGGGTAGCCGCAAACGAGACCATATCACACCGATTTTACGCTCTGCACTGGCTGCCAGTCCGATATCAAATTGATTATAGAATTCAAATCTATGTTAAAAACGCATCTCTTTTCTTGTGCTTTTAATTGTTTGTAATGTGTATGTGTTTTCCTGCTTCTATCCTTGTTCATTTTTATTTTTTTTCCTCTATCTTTGGACAGTATTTTGGCAAATTAAGGTTGAATTTAAATTTGCTTTAGAAATAAAATTGAATTGAATTGAATTGAATATATTAATCAGAACGTTGTGAGTTCAAATCCCAGCACCAGCCTGAGCTCGACCTCCACTGCATACTAAAAACTTCAGATTATTGAATAAATGTAAATGCGCGTACACACACACACACACACACACACAGAGACACAAACACACACACACACGCGTTTCTCTCTCCCTCTCTGATATACAGATTCTTAGACATACACACAGATATAAAGTGTTTATCTGGACACCCAGTTACTGCAATGGTTTATGTGGACTCACCCTTCCTAACATTCCATGAATGAAATTCCTGTCAGAAACACATACACTTACACACAGACATGCAAGAACTAAGATGGCAGCAAAGATAGCGGATTTGCACTCTCTGAAACTTAACTCACCCTTCCTAACATTCCATGAATAACATGGCCACATAAGAACTAAAAGGTGGTACAGATAGCAGATTTTCACTCTAGGAAACTGGTATTTTGTCCATTATCTTTATAATACTACAATTTACTACTTTAGTGCAAATGTGCAAAATGTATGTGAACATATCAGCCATCAGAAAATTACAAACATGGGAACAAGCAGACATAAAAACTATTCAGTTTTATTATTATTATTATTATTATTATTATTATTATTATTATTATTATTATTATTATTATTATTATTATTATTATTATTATTATACAGCAGCATCCTGAAAGCAGGTCACTTAAAAAAAAAAAACTTTTCACGAAGCAGAATTCTCAGTTTGGAAATGCTTCACTGCCATCTTGTGGATATAGAATTTTAATATTCTTTATAAATGTATAATTAAATAGTCATTAAAAATGATTAATGTTTATTATCCTGAAAAACAGAGTAAATGTGTGTTTAATTAAACAAAATATCATTGGAAAATTAAGTAGAAATTCTCAAGTGAAAATTCTTCAAGGTAGTCAAAATTTCCTAATATTGCTAAATTTTTAATAAATTATTAATAAATACCGTTATGCACTTGAGTAGAGCTACATTTGGCCCCATTTTGCTGTCTAATTATTTTTAGTGTTCTTTTTTTGGATGGGCCTAAATCTCTGTGTGTGGCTGCTGTCAGTGTGTTTGAGTTGCTATTCCAGTTGCAGAGGGAGGTGTTCAGGCCCAGCAGGCTCAGTTTTTCGATCAGATGCTGAGGAATGATTGTGTTAAATGCTGAAATGAAATCTATGCACAACATTTGTACGTATGCTTTTTGTCCAGATGTGTAAGGGCCAGGTGGAAGGTGGTGGTAATAGCATCATCTGTGTAATGGTTGGGGCAATACAAAAACTGCAGGGTAGCAGTAGGGCCTTGATATGGTCCCACCATCTCTCAGGGCACAAGAGAGATTCTTCTCTCTTTTGGCACCAAGGAATGACCTTTCCCTAGAGGTCTGAACAGGCGAGTCACTGACTGTCTTCAAATGACAACTGAAGACCTCATCCTGAAATAATGAAACTAGTGCTTAATTATTTCTTCCCCTTTGTTTATATATTTATTTAAAATTAAACTATATTTCCTCTGAACACATTTTTTAGATTGATGCTTTCCTTTGTCTGTGTCTGTGAGCCAGAATAAATGTATTCATTCATTTAAAGCACTTTTGTATATTGCTCTGTATGTAACGGGGTATTTAATCCGTTAGGTAGGGGAAAATGAATCGCTGCTGTCCGGGATGCTTGGACAACGAAAGGATCTTGGTCCCCGCTCCCCAAGCTGTTTAGTTCCTATACGCACTAATGTGTGTATGTGGTTTCTTACCTTATTGTGTTAGAACACTACTGATTGACAAGGGTAGGCTTCAGGTGTGAAAATGTCACACGGTGGCTCCCTGAAGTGACACTGCATATGGGAAACACTATACTATAATACAGTCTAATATGCTCCTCCCTCCCCAGATCGGATAAGGTAAGAGAGACGCCCTACTCCCTGACAGCTCTCAGCAAAAAGGTACAATGAAAATAAGGGTAAAAGAAATCAAATAATATTTATTCCACTCTATTCAGATTAAGCCAATTAAGTAAAGGTAATAATAACAATACTGATAAAAGAATTTCTACAGTGTGGTAATGCTCTTCAAATCAATACAATCACATCAGCAGAGGAAAGAAAATGGGTTTCACTTGCAAAGTAATCTTGTTTCCTTATGAAACTAAAAGAAAATAAAACAGTTGCACTTTTCACATTCTTAACCCTCTTGAGACAAATTATCACGGCTTCAAATGATCAACTCCGAACATCAGTTATTTAAAAAAAAACAAAGCATACACGGTGAAATCTCAGTTCAGAACGAGAAAGGATTCTGAAACATCCTCAAAAGGTCTACTCACAGTTCAAAGACTATCAGTTCAGGCATCAAGGGAAAAAAAAGAAAAACTGAGGAAAAGTCCAGTCAGCCAGACGATGGCTTGGAGTGCTCTTGCCCAAACATAGAGTGCGCTGAAATCAACTGAAGATGGCGTGGTTGCACCCAAGTTGGTGGTCCACTCGATTGCGAATTAATCTAACTAAATCCGATCCCCTCAACTTTGTGAAAAGGTCAGAGTATTTCCAAAAAAACAAGTTTAGACTGGAGATGAACCAGATCAAGATGTCACTTGGATGGCAGGGTAGCAAAACCATCTATGAAGTGGAATCGTTTAGAAGTTACGTCTTTGCACCAACGGCATCTTATTGCGGACTCGGTCTCGCGCCCCCCGACACGTGCAGAGAAACTCAAATACACTAAAAAAACTTCTGTTAAAGCGTTAGTTCTTGGTGTGCTTCCAATAAAACACAGAGCGCGCAGGGTACTGCGAAGAAATATGCAACAAGTCTCTTCGGGTAACGATAATCAAACGAGGTTTTGACTTTAAACGAGCTCCCAGCTTTGGTGGCCTTTACGATATGTCAGTGCGCCATACTAACAGCTAATGATTGCCTGTTGAAATAATTTACACATCCGTTACATGTATAAAGGCATCTGACAAATGCCAAAAATGTAAATGTATGATATGCACATTCCCTGAGTGCTCTGTCAGGAATGTTGTCTGGTCCAGCGACGGCTAACTCTGTGTAGAAATTTCCTCACATCAGCTGTGGTTAGACAAAGCACCTGGTCATTAGGAGGAGGGGTGGTCTTCCTCACTGCCACGTACTGTGTCAGAAGAACAGAAGTCATTCAGTGCAACTGTCAGGTGGTGTTGTCCTGTAGTTAGCTGTCCTGTGGAATCTCTGGGCATGTGCGTGCTTTGCCTCTCTAATGGGTCTGACCCTTTCTTTTGGCTGACTTTTCTCTAGTTCTGAAGGCAAAGTCTAATTCAAATAAAAAACTTTACACAGTATGACATGTAGTGAAATGCTTTTAATGACAGTCTTTGTTACATAAAAATAGAGACAGAAAAAATAAAAACAGGAATGGAATTAGTGAGAGAAGAAAAAAATGATCAAATAAAGTAGAAAATAAAGTGACAATTGCAATAAAGTGATAATGAGCTTAATTGGGGAAATAAATAGTCAAAATTTGCATACAGCATATGAAAAAGAGTTGTATGTTAATATGGATTAAATGAATCTGATTGTTATTATGTTAATATGATTAAATGATATACTATTATTATATATTGTTATAAAGTGAAGAATGTGCATGTAGTGCAATTTCCAAATTTGCATGTTGAGAAAAAGTCCAATCTCTAGGTATTCTGAGCTGAGTTGAGTGCCCACATGGCCTGTGGGAAGAAGCTCCTCCTCTTTCTATCTGTGTTTACCTTTAAGGACAGAAAGCTGACCACAACAAAAAAAAGAGTCCATGTTTGGAATGTTTCAGTTCCTTCCCATCTTCCTGACTTTGGTCCAGCACAACCTGCTGTATACAGTTGTAAGTGGCCACACTGTCATAAGTGTACAGTGAGTACAACAGGGGGTAAGAACACAACCCTGGGGGGCTCCAGTGCTGAGGGCAAGTAAGACAGGTTTGCCCACCTGTACTGCTTATCTGTATGTCAGGAATTTTGAGACTCCTTGACAAAGGGACAGACTTGGACCTCCAACTTGGTGTTGAGTATGGAGGGAGTTATGGTATTAAACACTGTAGTTAAACAACATTTTGACATAATTCCATTTTCTTCTGTCCAGGTGGCTTAGGGCTGTGTTAAGGAGGTATGCAATAGCATCCTCGAGAAAGCAGATGGGATGGTACATAAACTGAAATGGGTCCAGTGTGTTATTCAGTGAAGAATTGATCAAGTCTCTTACTAGTCTCTTGAACAACTTCATCACAACGGAGATCAGGGCTACCAGGCGATAGTCATTGAGGCGGGCAGGCTGTGGTTTCTTTGTGACAAGAACAATGACTGCTTAAAGCACATGGGGATTATAGATGGTTCCAGGAAGAGGTTGAATATCTCCATGAAGACAGGCACTAGCTTGTCAGAGCAGGCCTTCTGGACCCGACCCGTGATGCCATCTGGTCCTGCTGACTTCCAGGTATTCACTCTCCAGAATGTCTTCCTCACGTCATGCTCCGATCAGATGAGTGTGTTTTCTGATCCGGCACCCTAGTGCTGTAAGCTGTAGTCTTGAGGCGAGCGCAAAAGTGTCAAAAGTGTCGCTCATCTGCAAGAAAACGTCCACATTCACTGTTCTGAAGGATGGTGTTTTGTAATCCTTGATCGTTCTTCGTCCCTGCCACAGGTTTCTAGAGACACTGTGTACTGATACTGATTCAAGTTTCTCTTTCACCATTCGGCACACTCTGTAGGATGCAGCCTTGTTTTAAACGATGTTCCGATGGCAAGCCCTGCTTTAAAGCTAGTGGAGCGGGATCTCAGGGTATCACATAGTTTCATCGAGCCATATCTTTTATGTATTTTCTTACTTAAACAATTTATTAAATAAAAGTGCTTTTATAATATAATGAGATAATGTGATATGAGTGAGTGGCTCTTGTAGTGATGAATCTGGGGTCAGTGTCATTAAAGAAGTCAGTAGTAAAAATAAATAAATATCTCTATACTGATCAAAAGGTTGTGAGTTCAAATCCCAGCACCAGCCCGAGCTCAACCTCCAGTGTATACTAAAAGCTTCAGATTAATGAATAAATGCAAATGTGCACACACACACACACACACACACACACAGAGAGAAAGAGAGAGCTGCTCTCTCTCTCTCTCTCTCTCTCTCTCTCTCTCTCTGATGTACAGATTCTTAGACATTCACACAGGTATAAAGTATTTAGCTGGAAACTCATTTACTTCCATGGTTCATGTGGACTCACCCTTCCTAACATTCCATGAATGAAATTCCTGTCAGAAACACACACTAAGAACTAAGAAGGCAGCACAGATTTGCACTTCCTGAAACTTCAGGAATCAGGCAGACATAAAACTATTCAGGAGTTGTGTTTGTATTTTTCATAACCTATATAATTACTAATATTTGTAACTTTGCAATATTAACAGTTTGATCTTAATAATAATAATAATAATAATAATAATAATAATAATAATAATAATAATAATAATAATAATAATAATAATAATACAGCAGCATCCTAACAGCACCCTCAGCAGGTCAGATTAAAAAAAAACATTTCATGAAATAGAAATCTCAGTTTGGAAATACTTTACTGCCATCTAGTGGATGCAAAATTTAAATGTTCTCAATAAAAATTATTATTGAATACTAACTTAAAATGATTAATGTTCATAATACTAAAATCCCGAGTAAATGTGTGTACCTAAAAAAAATTTATAATTATAAGGTAAATGTTTCAAATTCTTTAATATAGTCACAATTTTTTCGAACATTACTTAAAATGATTAATAAATAAATTTATGCTCATGAGAAGAGCTTTGTACACTTGGTGCCTTCTTGTTTGGTATTTTGTTTTAATTTAATTTTTCTTTTCTTTCTTATTATTAGGTGTTTTTGTTTTGATTGTCTAACATATTCACCTTGGTTTATCTATCATAACACAGCTTTTAAATGATTCTCCTGTACATATCTTTTGTTTCTGATTATATTGTTCTTGTTGTTGATTATTATTTATTCGTTTGTTTTGTTCACTTTTGTATTATTGTGGGCAGAGTATTGATGCTTCATAGCTGTACACCTCCATGTTGAGGCTATGGATTTTGATGAGGGGCTGGTCAAAGAAGATCTGTTCGTTCTTTTGTCTGCGCAAGTTCATAATACTGATGTGTACAGAGGTATTAGCGAGCTGCAGAATGTTCACCCCGATGGACTGTTTATAATCGCCGGAGATTTCAATCATGCAAATCTCAGAACAGTGTTCCCTAAATTCCATCAGTATGTGGACTTTGCTACGAGAGGGACGAACACGCTGGATGTTGTTTACACAAATATTCCCAGCGCGTATCGTGTGGAGCCCCGCCCCCACTTCAGCTACTCAGACCACATCTCTGTTATGTATACAGACCACTCGTCAGACCGCTCTAAACCGGTTCTGAAACAGGTTAAAACCTGGCCAGCAGGAGCCATCTCTGCTCTTCAGGACTGTTTTGAGTGCACTGACTGGGACATGTTTAGGGAGGCTGCAACCAACGGCGACTCTATTGACTTGGAGGAATACACAGCATCAGTGACCGCAAGTGCATCGAAGACGTGACCGTCTCCAAGACCATCACCACACGCTCCAACCAGATGGTGTGGATGACTGCAAAAGTGTGTGCTCTCCTGAAGTCAAGAGACTCCGACTTCGGATCAGGGGACAGGGCGGCCTTAAAAACAGCGAGGGCCAAACTGTCCCGATCGATCAGAGAGGCGAAGCGTTCACACGCCCAGAGAATCCACGGCCACTTCCAGAACAGCAGAGACTCCCGGCGCATGTGGCAGGGCATCCAGGTGATCACCAACTACAGAACAACTCCACCTGCCTGTGACAGTGATGCCTCCCTTCCAGATGCTCTGAACAACTTCTACGTTCAGTTTGAGGCACAGAACAACAGCGAGGAAGACCATCCCTCCTCCTAATGACCAGGTGCTCTGACTCACCACGGCTGATGTGAAGAGAACTCTATGCAGAGTTAACCCACAGAAGTCTGCTGGACAAGACAACATTCCTGGCAGAGTTCTCAGGGAGTGTGCAGAGCAGCTAGCACATGCCTCAAGACAACGACCATCTTCCCTGTGCCTAAGAAGTCTACTGTTTCCTGCCTCAATGATTATCATCCCATCGAACTTGCACCAATCGTGATGAAATGCTTCAAGAGGAGAATGGATCCTCTGCTTGTTAATGATTCAACATTTTATGATTACATGCTTACACAATTGGAAATATTATGTAATGAAAGTGTGCAAAACCCCTCATTAGAAACATACAAAAAAATTCTACAATTAAGATATGAGTATAATAAAATTGTATCAGATAAATTAAGTAAATCATTCCTTTTCATTAAACAGAAATATTTTGAATTCGGGGATAAGCCACATAAATTACTTGCAAGGCAGTTACGTAAATTAGAAAATGATAAGACAATTCATAAGATCAAGACAAAACTTGGAACCCAGTGCATTTGTCTAAAGATATAAATAACTGCTTCAAGGAATTCTATTCAAATATATACTCCTCTGACCCTTGCATTGATTTTCAAGCTATGGATAAGTTTGGAGTAGCTATGGATAAACCTTACTCAGGATAGAGTGATGGCCTCAATACAGATATTTCTTTAGAAGAGTTAAAAAGTACAGTTAATTCCTTAAAAAGGACCTGGGAAAACTCCAGGTCCAGATGGCTTGCCCTCTGAGCTATATAAAAAATGTAATGATTTACTTTCCCCCTTCCTTCTCAAAACATTTTAGCAAGCATTAGTATCTGGACTGCCATCATTGTTTAATGAAGCAGTCATAACTGTTATTCCAAAAAAAGGTAAAAATACAGAGGAGGTGGAAGGATACTGACCGATCTCTCTTCTTAATGTAGATCAGAAGATACTATCAAAGATTCTCGCAAATAGACTTGGTAGAGTAATTAGTGGTCACACTGATCAAAATGGTTTCATTCCTGGTAGAATGTTTCACAAAATATGAGGCGCGTTTTTAAAATAATGTATCACTCCAAAGCTATTCAAGAAAATCTGGTAATAATCTCTCTCGATGCTAAAAAAAAAGCATTTGATAGAGTTCATTGGCACTATCATTTCACAGTAATAGAAAAAATTGACATGGGTGACAACTTTATATACTGGGTTAAGATTTTGTATAAAAGCCCTACAGCTCAGGTATTAACTAATAATGCTTTGTCTGGCCCCTTTATTCTTCAAAGAGAGACAAGGCAAAGTTGCCCTCTTTCTCCTTTTTTATTTGTGATGACCGTACAGCCCCTTGCTCAGTGCATTCGTTCTGATTCTTCTATTCATGGCTTCAACACTTTAAATACAGTCAATAAAATATCTTTATATGCAGATGATATCCTGCTACATATTACTAAACTCCATGTGAGTTTGCCAGTTATTGTGAATACTATTAATGCCTTTGGTAAGTTTCCAGGGTTTAAAGTTAATTTAAATAAAAGTGAGCTAATGCCCATTGGACTAAAAGACTGGTCGTTGATCCAGTCAAATACATTTAAAGTTTTAAAGGAAAAATTTATTTATCTGACCTGTCCAGGGTGTATCCCTGCCTTTCGCCCTATGTGCGATGGGATAGGCTCGAGCAGACCCCCGTGACCCTAATTAGGAACAAACGGGTATAGACAATGAATGAATGAATTTATATCTCGGAATTGTAGTTACCAATAAATACTCTTTGTTCTTAACGGCCAACTTTACACGTGAGTGTGATTGGCTGTCTCTCTCTCTCTCTGTCTGTCTCTCTGTAGGGGGCTGAGTGAGGAGATACACTTCTCTCAGTCTCTCTGGGTGAGTGGAGGTGAACACATCGTGTACAGTGAGGAGGGAGATGGAAATCTGTCTGACTTTTATTCTTCTCTCATCCACACTCACACTCACAGCAGCTGGTAAGTTCACACTGATTATTCACACCAAAACATCACACACTTCTCACTTTAACAGTAGGGACGAGTTTTAATCAGGAAATGTCAGAAATTTTCCTGGACTGATTGTAACTTTATAAACAGTGAAAGTGTTTGATTTTTATAGAATTTAAAAAGCTGTACATGAGCGTACACACATCATCCTCAGGGTTTGTTCTGAGGCGTCACTTATACAATCAGCTCCAGATTAATGTTTAGAGTTTAGACATGATTTATTGTGAGGAAAAAACAACTTAACTAACATAAGACAGTGTGTGTGTGAGAGAGAAAGAGAGAGAGAGAGAGAGAGAGAGAGAAAGAGTAAATATAAAAATAAAATCTCTCTCTCAGACAGTGTGAGGTTGGTGAATGGTGGAAGTTGCTGTGCTGGGAGAGTGGAGGTTCTTCATGATGGTCAGTGAGGAACAGTGTGTGATGATTACTTGGATATTAAAGAAGCTGCAGTGGTGTGTAGAGAGCTGAACTGTGGTGAGGCTGTAAATGTGAGGTATGTTGCTCACTTTGGACGAGGATCAGGACCAATCTGGGTGAATTATGTGGACTGTAGTGGATCAGAGTCGACACTGAAGGACTGTGGGTCAGCAGGGTGGGGGGGAAACTGACTGTAATCATGATAATGATGCTGGAGTCACCTGCTCAGGTAAACTTAAAATTTAATAATTTAATAATGTTGTAAAAATGTCCTGATCAACACAGTCTAAGTTCAAGTTCTAAAATAAATAAGTTAATATATAATATATTGAATATATATAAAATACATTTTGAGCGTAACAGACTGCGCCGCCATCATCCGATGTAATGTCAATTTTCATGAACAGTGTCTCTGCGGTCTGGTAAAATCAGCTTTAGAGTAACATAATAATAATAATAATAATAATAATAATAATAATAATAATAATAATAATGACTTAAAATGAATGAAATGAAAAATTTGTAAAAATGACTCTATAAAGACATGTTAAAATACGTTATATCCAGTTACATGACATTGATCTAGTGTCTTGTGGTTTCATTAAAATGTGAACATGACTACTTTCATTTAGTGTGGGCAGACAGGAATTGCACTGTGAGTGGCAAGAAGCAGGAAGGGGGAGTCACGGTGAACAATAAATGGTGCAATCCTAGACACATTACATTGAAGGAAAGTGTGTGCAGCCCTGACATCAAACTGTTCGCAGTCATTCTCCAGCCATATTATTTGCCCAGAGATTTTTCCCCTGCCATTATCATCACTGTTTACATTCCTCCTACTGACGATGTGGTGTGGGCTGCTGACGTCATCAACTCAGTGACAGCGAGATTTCAGACCCTGCACCCTAGTGCCTTCACAGCTATCTCTGGGAATTTCAACCATGTCGCTCTGGAATCAACCCTGCCCACTTTTAAACAGTTTGTGGACTGCAAAACAAGAAGAGTGGCCTGAATGGCAAGCGTCATGTCTGGAGGAATCCAGGCACCTGTCAGAACTCAGAGCCCCCTCCGAGTGGACATATCACCAGGTGGAATTTTTAGATTGTGTCTATTTCTCTTAGCTTTCCATAATCTTGCCCAATGAACTCAATAAACTATAAAACTTAGCCAAATTAAAGGAGATCTCAGTCAGCAGATGAGAAGAAGCAGGTTTCTTTATTCAGCCATGCAGTCAACAACATGCATTTCTGAAGAGAGCAGCTGGTCCGAAAACCCAAAAAATTCCCCTCTACTTATACCCCAGGCGCCCCAGGGCGCCTCCTTTTCTCTAATTTAAATATTTCCAGCAATTTCCCATTATATTCAGTGTATGGCTATTTTAATCCCTCCTTCTTTAATTTACATATGTTTTAACATTTCCCATTATTTTCTTATTTGTCCCGATACCACCCCTAAATTAATACCATCCTCCCCTTGATGACGTCAATTTTCCTCCTCTCCAGTTCCCCTTATTTTTAGGCTAAGTCAACAATTTTTAAGAAAAAATAGCGTTTACTTATAAGCGCCGCTTCCTTATTGGCTTCATTTAACCGCCACCTCCCAAGTTGCTTCCTCGGATCATCCTGACCTCGCACGCTGCCTTCCACAACAATGCGTAAGTATCCTGATCTCTTCCTCTATGTCATTCTGACTTTTCTCTACCTGCTTGATCTAAGTTTGATTTTTATTTTTTAAAATAAGCCTTGCCATTATGCTGCCTCGTATCCTTCCCTCTTTTCATCACTGTTGGTTACTGGTATTCCAATGCTATTGTCTCCCCTAGCCGCCTACCACTGTCATGTCACAGTAACCTGGCCTACTCCCCACACTGTTTTCCTCTTGCCTTAGTGTATGTTCTCTCTTGCTGATTACATAGTCACGCCATATGCACTTCACTCATCTCATCCCAATTCCCATTCTTCCTTCTAGCTCAGTCAGCCCGCCATGCTACCTTCCGGAGAGGTCCCAGGAGTGCTCTGCAATGTTATCGCCAGTATCAGCTGTCTTGCCTGGCCATTGAGCTTACTGATTTCCTGGAACACCTATCTGAATCCTAGTCAAGATCAAGTGAAATATGAATGTGGCAATGTACAGAGACATCCTTGATGAAAACCTTCTCCAGAACGCTCTGGACCTCACACTTGGGTGACGGTTCATCTTTCAACAGGGCAACGACCCTAAGCACACAGCCAAGATAACAAAGGAGTGGCTTTGGGACAACTCTTTGAATGTCCTTGAGTGGCCCAGCCAGAGCCCAGACTTGAGCCCGAACAAACATCTCTGGAGAGATCTGAAATTGGCTGTGCACTGACGCTCCCCATCCAACCTGCTGGAGATTAAGAGGTCCTGCAAAAAAGAATGGGAGAAACTGCTCAAAAATAGGTGTGCCAAGCTTACAGCATCATAATCAAAAAGACTTGAGGCTGTAATTGGTGCCAAAGGTGCTTCAACAAAGTATTGAGCAAAGGCTGTGAATACTTATGTACATATGATTTTAATATTTTAAATAAATTTGCAAAAATTTCAAACAAACTTCTTTCACATTGTCTTTATGGGGTATTGTTTGTAGAATTTTGAGTAAAATAATGAATTTCATCCATTTTGGAATCTTCTCAGCCCCATACTGGAGTAGAGGATGATATCATCCTCCTGCTTAACAGAGCTTACACCCACTTTGAGGAGGCAGGTAAAACTGTGAGAGTCATGTTTTTTTTTTTTTATGTCTCCATTGCTTTCAACACTATGTGCCCTGCACTGCTCACTGTAAAAACCAAGGAAACAAAGTGACTACACACCAGTGGCTCTGACCTCACATGTCATAAAGAGGTCATCAACTACCTCACAGGCTGACCACAGTATATGAGGCTGAAGAACACCATCTCAGACATCATAGTGAGCAGCACAGGGGACCCGCAGGGGACAGTCCTGTCTCCCTTCCTGTTCACACTCTACACACTAGACTTCAGACACTGATCACAGTCCTGCCATCTGCAGAAGTTCTCTGATGACTCTGCCATTGTAGGCTGTATTAGGAAAGGCCAGGAGGCTGAGTACAGGAGTGTGGTGGACAGCTTTGTGGAGTGGTGTGGACAAAATCATTTGCAACTTAATGTCTCAAAGACAAAAGAGCTAGTGGTGGATTATAGGAAGCAGAGGACTCACCCTAGCTCAATCAGCCTCATGGGCACTGAGGTGGACATTGTGGACAACTATAAGTATCTTGGTGTCTACATGGACAACAAGCTGGAATGGACCAAAAACACTGATGTACTGTTTAAGAAAGGTCAGAGTTACCTGTACTTCCTCAGGATACTCAGGTCCTTTAATGTCTGCAGAACCATGCTGCATATGTTCTACCATTCAGCGCTAGCCAGCTTTGTCATCTACACTGTAGTGTGCTAGGGTAGCAGGGTGAAGAGGGCTGATGCCAACAGCCTCAAAATTCTTATTAGGAAAGCAGGATCTGTCATGGGAATGGAGCTGGAGTGTCTGGTTGAGGTGTTTGAGAGGAGAATGTTGAGGAAACTTCTTATTATCCTTAACAAAGTGTCACACCCCCTGCATGCGACACTGGAGTCCTACCAGAGCACAATAAGCTGTAGACTGAGACCACCGAGACAACCACAGAGGTCTTTCCTACTAGTGGCCCTCAAATTCTGTAACTCCTCCCCTTTTAGAAGGGAGCAGAGCTGACCCAATGAACACTGACAGTATCAAAATTTCAAAATAATTACAATGTACATAATATAATACATAGTATATACATAGTATAATACCATGTGCAATATTGTACCATTATAACATTTGTGCAATACCATACTATGTGTAATATCAGATTATGTGCAATATGTTCTTAGTTCCCTAGCACCTTTTTTGTACTTTTTGTATGTATAGAATATTTTCATTCACCACTTTTGAATACATTTGTATATAGATTATTTCATTTATATTTCATTTGTATTAATTTCTCTTGTAATCTGAAGCAGTCTCTGGCAAAATAATCTTTTACAGTAAAGTCTGAGATGGGAGAAAAGGCTGAGTATTATGATGATGCCATTGAAACCAGTGACTTTATAAGTAGGTTATTCATGATAATAAGCTAGGTGCCACAAAAACCCAAACATCAATTCAACACATTCAAAGTTCTTTATACTAACCTAACGTATGCAAGTACAGATAATAAGTTCACAGAGTCAATTCCACTAATTGTTATTTACAGACCCCCAGGGCCATACTCTGAATTCCTCAGTGAATTTGGAGATTTTACTTCAAACCTTGTTGTTTCTTTAGACAAAGCATTAATAGTAGGAGACGTCAACATTCATTATGATAAGCCAGAAGACCCTCTGAGAACAGCAGTTGTGTCCATCTTAGATTCATTAGGTGTTAATCACAATGTAATAGGACCCACTCATAATGGAGGTCACACTCTGGATCTCATTTTTACATTCAGATTAAATATAGAAAACATAGTCACTCTTCCACAGTCGGAAGCTATCTCAGATCATTATCTTGTTTCATTTAAAATGCATCTTAGACACGAGATGCTTGATTTGCCACGTTACCGTATGCAGCGTACATTTACGTCTGCTGCTGCAGAGAGATTTACCAATAGTCTCCCAGAATTATCACGCATGATTGGTTCACCTTCTGACCTTACAGAACTTGACCAGGCGACTGATTACCTGGATTCAATGTTTTGCAACACCCTAGACACTCTAGCTCCACTTAAATCTCTCAAATCTCTTAAATCTTAAACCTCCACACACGAGCTTTAAAACAATCAGCTAGAAACTAGAACGTAAATTGGCAGTATTTCAGTTAGCATGGCAGGAAAGCCATCTGAGATACAAAAATTCTCTTAGTGCTGCTAGATCAGCGTATCTCTCTGCCCTAATTGAAGATAACAAAACAATCCTAAATTTTTATTTAGTACTGTAGCAAAACTAACTAGGAGTAAAACCACTGTAGAAAAGTGCACACCATCTATATGTAGCAGCAATGACTCCATGAATTTTTTCAATGAAAAAATTGACAACATCAGGCAAAAAATTCAGACTATTAATTTAAAACCAAATGATTTGTTAGATAATTCTTTAGATCATATAGCTATTTCTGCTTCACTCCACTTCAAGAGCCTGATCTAATTTCACTAATTTCATCCTCAAAACTTTCAACCTGCATCCTAGATCCTTTACCCACGTCTTTCCTTAAACAGATATTACCAGTAGCTACCGAACCTCTTCTAAAAGTAATTAATTCTTCTCTAAGCACTGGCAATGTGCCTAAATCTTTTAAGCTAGCAGTTATCAAACCCTTGATTAAAAAACGGACCTCGACCCCGGTCAGCTGTCTAACTATAGACCGATATCAAACCTGCCCTTTATCTCCAAGATCCTAGAAAAGGCTGTAGCACAGCAGTTATGTTCAGACCTGCATAGAAATAACATTTATGAAATGTATCAGTCAGGATTTAGGCCTCATCATAGCACAGAGACAGCACTGGTTAAAGTGGTCAATGACCTGTTACTGGCTTCTGATCAGGGTTGTGTCTCCTTACTGGTGCTACTGGATCTTAGTGCAGCTTTTGACACCATTGACCACACTGTTCTACTTGATAGACTAGAACATGTTGTTGGTGTTAAAGGAACAGCCCTCTCCTGGCTCAGGTCTTATTTGACTGACCGTTATCAGTTTGTAGATCTAGATGGTGACTTCTCCATGCATACCAAGGTTATGTTCGGTGTTCCACAAGGTTCTGTCTTAGGCCCACTGCTTTTCTCCCTATATATGTTACCCCTTAGTGCAATTATTCATAAACATGGTATTACCTTCCACTGTTATGCCAATGACACACAGCTATATGCTTTAGCTAAATCAGATGAGAGACACCAGCTTATTAAGATAGAAGAATGTGTAAAGGACATTAGACATTGGATGGCCACTAACTTCCTCCTCTGACAAGACAGAGGTGCTAGTACTAGGACCACATGCAGCTAGAAGTGAGCTTTCTGATTACAGAGTAATGGTGGATGGTCTTTCTGTTTCATCTTGTCCAGCAGTAAAAGATCTTGGTGTGATTATTGACTCTGGTCTTTGGTTTGAAGCTCATGTAGATAATATCACTCGGGTAGCCTTCTTTTATCTCAGAAATATTGCCAAGATAAGAAATATGATGTCACTTCATGATGCAGAGAAACTAGTTCATGCTTTTGTTAGCTCTAGGTTGGATTATTGTAATGCCTTACTGTCTGGATGTTCCAGTAGGAGCAGAAACAAGCTCCAGTTAGTCCAGAATGCAGCAGCTAGAGTCCTAACTAGAACCAGAAGATATGAACACATCACTCCTATTTTAGCCACACTACATTGGCTCCCAGTCAAATTTCTCATTGATTATAAAATTCTGTTACTAACCTATAAAGCACTAAATGGTCTCGCGCCGCAGTACCTGAGTTATATTTTAGTCTTATAAAATACGCCACGCCTACTGCGATCAAAGGGTGCTTGTTACTTGGTAGTACCTCAAGTAGCAAAGGCTACAGCAGGGGGCAGAGCTTTTTCTTTCAAAGCCCCACAGTTATGGAACAGCCTTCCAATTAGTGTTGGGGATTCAGACACAATCTCAGTGTTTAAGTCTAGGCTGAAGACACATTTGTTTAGTCGAGCTTTTAATGTATAGTTTTCTTAGGTAAAGGAGCAGATCTGGAAGGTTCATGGGCATAGAGTGTTTGGTGTACTGGGATGTGTTGGATGCTGTCACCTTACCACCCTCACAAGTCGCTCAGGTTTGCTGACTGTGAAGTGGTTTGATGCCTTATGTCCCGGGAAGCCTTCATGTCTGTCACCTTCTGGCTCTCCCTTTTAGTTATGCTGTCATAGCTAGTCTTGCCGGAGTCCCTGCCTGCACTTACACTACACTACACATAATCTACATTGTCTTTAAACATCACATGATCAGAATCATACTTAATGTCTTTCTCTTTCTCTCTCTGTCTTTCTCTGTCGAGTTATACACCCCACTCCTGAGCTCCCACTGTTTGCCAGTTTCCATTGTGACCACTGCCCTACCCCTGGTCAGAGTCTCATCGCTTGGTGGTGCCCACTGATGCTGTGGATGGATCTGTGTGGAGCAGGAGACAGTCATGGACAGAGACACTTGGGGACACCATCACAGATCCACCATTTCATCTGTCAGTTTGTGACAGCAAGGAATTCCTCATGGGCCATTGATTGCTGTTGTAGAAAGGACAGTTACAGTGACATTATTTACTGTCCAGTGTCACCCAAATGAGGATGGGTTCCCTTCTGAGCCTGGTTCCTCTCAAGGTTTCTTCCTCATATCGTCCCAGGGAGTTTTTCCTTGACACCATCACTACAGGCTTCTCATTAGGGATAAAATAAATTAACTTTAATGATTAAATTTAATAATTTATTTTTATTTCTAGTTATTTAGTTATTTTTTATTTTCATTTTTTCCCTCTCCTTTCTCCATTTATCTTCTTTTGTAAAGCTGCTTTGAGACAATGTTCATTGTAATAGGTGCTATACAAAATAAATTGAATTGAAGTAGCCGCAGTTGTTAACTGATGACATAAACTGACTTCACATTAAACCATGAGGTCAGAATGTGATGGAGCTGTTTGTACAGAGTCTCTGCTTTTATTTCATTTAGGTGATCCAGGAAGAGTCGACCCACCAGAGGACTACGATGATGCCGTCACTGCTGGACCGATCCCTGATCACGTGGATGGTGTGGTTCTGTTTTGGGATTTGTTTTAGAAAGCAGTATAAATTAAACACACACACTGTGAATAAGTTTGTTTATTGGTTTGTGTGTAGTGACGTTTTTTACATGTGTACGATGTCATTTTGCATTGTGTCATCAAATACACAGTGTAGAAACTGCCACTTCACTAAACTTTAAATATCTTTAAATATCTGTGTTTTGGTGTAGAGGATGAAGCTGAGAATTATGATGACGCCATTACAGCTGATCAGAAGTCAGTTATACTGACAGGTATGATAATAATGGGACAGTATTGCATCCACAAGCATCCAAATGATCATTAATGACATTAATGTGGATTTAATAGCTTTTATCTCTACGTTCTGACAGAGGACGTGTCCGAGAACTATGATGATGCAGTTACCACTGAAACAAACCCAAACATCATCACAGGTCAGTTTTTTAATGTATAAATGTTTACCTTAATTACATCTTTGTACACACTGTTGAATTCTGCATTCTGATTGGTCAATAAGTGTTAATTAATTTTCTGGTACAGCTCTGACAGTACTGCAGATGTAAATAACAGGTTTATATTAATGATCCAATACATAATGGTTCCTATAGTAATATCACATTCACAGGATCTTAAATTGTGGATTAATTCATTTTTAAAAATCTGTTTTTGACATGGTGAAGTTTTCTGTAAGAAAGTTATTTTCATTGTCTTCAGATAAAAAAACAAAGCTCTTGTAGTTCATTCATCTGCAGGGGGAGCACAGACACACACAAACAACAGGGTTGGGTCAAAAACAGTGGAAGCAAATTTATTACTTTTAGGACTTTTAAAGGAGAGAAGTGCACAGGGTAATTAGGGAGATGAAGAAGAGTTAATGGAGGCAGTGGAAGGGCCAGAAAAAGAGACAGAGAGAGAGAAGAAAAAGAAAAAAAAGGATAGCGAAGAAGACTTCGTAACTTGTGAAGTAGAATTGGAGGTGGTGTTCAGGAGGTTAGCTGGCAGAGGGTTGGCAGTCCTGGCGTTGTGGTGAGGAGCATGGACAATGAGTGTTTCTCAGTGATTCAGCCAGGGGAGGTAATCTGGGTGTGTGCAGTGTTGTCCTTGCTTACAGGCTACCTGAACACGGGCTATTAGTTCTGGCTGCATGAGCCACCTCTGTGCGCTCTCTGTCTCATCTGGCTGGCTACCCTTCACTCAGAGGGTGAGTGAAGCCAGCAGAGCCTCTGATTGGCCCGCTGGTGCTGCTCCAAATCCACCCTTTTCCCATGCTAAACAGCACTGTCCACGGTTCTAAGGTAGTGCTGATTGATGCTGGTCCTGGTGCTGAAGTAGCCATAACTGGTGCTGTCCGTGGTGCTGAAGTAGCCATAACTGGTGCTGTCTGTGGTGCTGAAGTAGCGTTTTCTCTTCAGAACTCTCAAGGGAGTTGTGTGAGGAGCTCCAGCCTTAGGAGGAGGGATGGTCTTCCTTGCTGTTACGTTGTTCTGTGCCTCAAACCGAGCGTAGAAGTCATTCAGCACGTCTGGAAGGGAGGGGTCACTGTCACAGGCAGGTGATGTTGTCCTGTAGTTGGTGATCGCCTGAATGCCCTGCCACATGCGCCAGGAGTCACCGCTGTCCTGGAAGTGGCCGTGGATTCTCTGGGCATGTGTGCACTTCGCCTCTCTGATGGCTCGGGACAGTTTGGCCCTTGCTGTTTTTAAGGCCGCCTTGTCCCCTGCTCTGAAGGTGGAGTCTCTCGACTTCAGGAGAGCATGCACTTTTGCAGTCATCCACAGCTTCTGGTTGGAGCATGTGGTGATGGTCTTGGAGACAGTCATGTCATTGATGCACATGCCGATGTAGCTGGTCACTGATGCTGTGTACTCCTCCAAGTCGAAAACATAATTTATTGTGAGTAAAAATCAACTTAACTAACATTTGACTGTGTGTCTGTCTGTGTGTGTGTGTGTGTGTGTGTGTGTGAGAACGAGAGAGAGAGAGAGAGAGAGAGAGAGAGAGAGAGAGAGAGTCTTTTCATAAACATTAGTTTAAATAAAATCTCTCTCTCTCTCAGACAGTGTGAGGTTGGTGAATGGTGGAAGTCGCTGTGCTGGGAGAGTGGAGGTTCTTCAGGATGGTCAGTGGGGAACAGTGTGTGGTATTAACTGGGATGAGGTCGATGCTGCAGTGGTGTGTAGAGAGCTGCGCTGTGGGGAGGCTGTAAACGCACCAAAATATGGTCACTTTGGACCAGGATCAGGACCAATCTGGATGGTTGGTGTGAACTGTAGAGGATCAGAGTCGACACTGAAGGACTGTGGGTCATGGGGGAGAGGGGAGAGTTACTGTAATCATGGTCATGATGCTGGAGTCACCTGCTCAGGTAAACTTCTGTATTTAGAACAAACATTGGAATTAGTTATGTTATTTGTTAATTATTATGACTGAATTAATGGATTTAAATTATACAAATAAATAAACTTTATTAAAGTTTTGATTTTATTTAAACATTTTGGAACAATATTTTATAACATTTAAATGATTTCTTGATATTCTATCTTGTTGAAAATTTACACAATATTTACACAATTAAATAAAACACAGGTCAGAATGTGAGACTCACTGCTGGTCCTCACCAGTGCTCTGGGAGAGTGGAGGTGTTTCATGGAGGTTGCTGGTCCACAGTGTGTGATGCTGACTTTGACCAGCAGGATGCAGAGGTTGTGTGTCGAGAGCTGGACTGTGGGATTCCTGTGGAGGTTCTGGGATCAGCTGCTTTTGGACGAGGGGAGGGTCAGGTGTGGACAGAGGAGCTTCAGTGTAGAGGAACTGAATCTGACATTACCTTCTGTCCAACATCATCTTCACTCAAACACTCACACTGTTCCCATGACAACGATGTGGGATTAATATGTTCTGGTTAAGTATCATGATGTAACTTCTGTTTAAATAGAGACCACATAGCTGTCCATCAAACTTTAAGGTTCCTGTGTTAATGTTCCTCTTTCACTGAGCTCTCGGCTGTTTGTTCAGGTCACACAGAGGCGCGGCTGGTGAACGGACCGGACTCCTGTTCTGGTCGAGTGGAGCTCCAGTACCTCTTGCCTTGTACTTCATCCTACGATTCATTCAGAACTCTCTCTCTCTCTGTATCTCTGCCCCCCCCCCCCCTCTGTGTCTCTCTCTCTCTCTCTCTCCCACTCACTGTACCTTTCATAAGAATTCTTTACTTCCTGAAGGAGGACCCTCTCTAATGAGGGAAGACATAAAATGTAAAAGGTGTTCCGTCAGTAGTTCTTTGGGTACGTAGGGATTTTTACTTCCTGTAAGGGTTCTCCTTGGTTAAACACTCTCTTGTAGGGTTCTACACAGAACCTCTAAGGTGAATTCTCACAGCAACAAGCCAATAAATCTAATAATTCTACATCTATTCTCAGATCACAAGACCCTTCAGCGGATAGTGAGGACCCCACACACCCCTCACACACACTCTTACACACCACACACACCCCTCACACACACTCTTACACACCCTACACACCCCTCACACACACTCTTACACACCCCACACACCCCTCACACACACTCTTACACACCCCACACACCCCTCACACACACTCTTTCACACCACACACACCCCTCACACACACTCTTACACACCCCACACACCCCTCACACACACTCTTACACACCCCACACACCCCTCACACACACTCTTACACACCCCACACACCCCTCACACACACTCTTACACACCCCACACACCCCTCACACACACACTTACACACCCCACACACCCCTCACACACACTCGAACACCCCACACACCCCTCACACACACTCTTACACACCCCACACACCCCTCACACACACTCTTACACACCCCACACACCCCTCACACACACTCTTACACACCCCACACACCCCTCACACACACTCTTACACACCCTACACACCCCTCACACACACTCTTACACACCCCACACACCCCTCACACACACTCTTACACACCCCACACACCCCTCACACACACTCTTACACACCCTACACACCCCTCACACACACTCTTACACACCCCACACACCCCTCACACACACTCACCCCCCCCACACACCCCTCACACACACTCTTACACACCCCACACACCCCTCACACACAATCTTACACACCCCTCACACACACTCGAACACCCCCCCCACACACCCCCCACACACACTCTTACACACCCCTCACACACACTCTTACACACCCCACACACCCCTCACACACAATCTTACACACCCCTCACACACACTCGAACACCCCACCCACACCCCTCACACACACTCTTACACACCCCACACACCCCTCACACACACTCTTACACACCCCACACACCCCTCACACACCCCACACACCCCTCACACACACTCTTACACACCCCACACACCCCTCACACACACTCTTACACACCCCACACACCCCTCACACACACTCTTACACACCCCACACACACACTCTTACACACCCCACACACCCCTCACACACACTCTTACACACCCCACACACCCCTCACACACACTCTTACACACCCCACACACCCCTCACACACACTCTTACAGACCCCACACACCCCTCACACACACTCTTCACCCTCTTGTCATCTGGAAAGAGGTACCGAAGCATTCGGACCCACACAACCAGACTGTGTAACAGTTTCTTTCCTCAAGCCATCACACAAAGAGTGTCACAGAGTGTTAATGTCTACACTGCTGTCTAAATGTTATTTCTCTTTATATATATTATGATTTATTTTTTATCAATCTAAAAGACTTTCATATCTTTCAGCTTTTACACCTTCAAAACTCTGAATGTTCTCTAAAGGCCAGTTATCTAAAACTAATCTCTTTGTTTACTTTTCTTTTTTATTTATTTGTTTCTTTATTTTATTTATTTATTTATTTATTTATTTATTTATTTTTTACCTTTTATTTATTTAACCTTTTTGTAACAGTTTTAAAATGTATAATCTATATTTACTGTATAAATTTTATTTATTAGTGTTTACTTTACCCTCAGTGTGTTTGTGTGTTTAATGATGAAGAGGTCAGTAGCGTAGAGTAATCGTCCAAACACCGTTAGTCACTGTGTAATGAATGACATTTCAGCATACACACACACACACACACACACACACACACGCACACACACACACACACACGTTTCCTCCATCTGCTCTGATGTATCATTCAGTAAACTATAAACAGTGTGTGGACTCGGCAGTACGACGCTCACAGTGAAACAGAGACACTGAGTGAAGGAACAATACAGTATTGTGTATATAGGATACACAGCAGTATCCTAACAGCGCCCTCAGCAGGTCAGTTGAGAGAAAACATTTCACAGAAACAGAAATCTCAGATTGGAAATGCTTTACTGCCATCTTGTGGCAGAAATTTTAATGTTCTTAATAAAAAATTATAATTTAATGGTTATTTAAAATGATTAATGTTTATTATCCTGAAACTCAGAGTCAGTGTCAGTGTACCTAAAATACATTTCTAATTGGAAATTAAATGGTAAAAATTCTTGAATATAGTCAATATTCAGCTCCTGCTGCTGCCCCAGATGGCTGCCTGTCAGAGTTGTTCTGAACTGTTCTGTCTTTTACTTTTTATTTCTTTTCTGTACTTTCTTTCTTTTCTTTTTCTACAGTGTTTTCTGTAAACAGTGCATCATGGTGCAGCAGTGCAGATTTTTTAGCCTATTATTCTTTGTTATCATTGCTTTTGATGCACTTTTATCATGACAGATTCCTGTCCTACCGAGGATGGGTCAGGGCTCCACTGTTTACACCAGGGTTCAGCTGATGAGCCTTCCTGACCCCCTATTATTTCCCCATAGAGTTTTCCTGTATCATTATCATCCTGAGAAACCCCTGAAACAAATCATCATCACAGCTCAGTTTTTTATATTTTATAAATGTTTACTTTAAACGTTAATACAATAAAATTCAAGCCTCATGGCTTAATTACCTCTTTGTACACACTGTTGAGTTTTGCATTCTCATTGGTCAATTTTCTATAACAGCAGCTTTGACAGTACTGTAGATGTAAATAACAGGTTTATATGAATGATCCAGGACATTATGGTTATTATAATAACAACACATTCACAAGATCCTGAATTGTGAAATAATTTATTTTTAAAAATCTGTGTTTTTGACATTGTGAAGTTTTCTGTTAGAAAGTTATTTTCATTGTTTTCAGATTAAAAAAAACATTTCTTGTAGTGCATTTGTCTGCAGGGGAACACAGACACACAAACAAAAAACAGGGTGAACAAATGTATTACTTTTAGGAATTTTCACAGGGCAAAAGAAGAAAGAAGAAAAAGGAAAAAAAAAAAAAGAACGGACGACAAATGTTTTTCAGTGGTTCATCCAGGCGAGGTCCTCTGGGTGTGTGCAGGTGAGGTCCTCTGGGTGTGTGCAGGTGAGGTCCTCTGGGTGTGTGCAGGTGAGGTCCTCTGGGTGTGTGCAGGTGAGGTCCTCTGGGTGTGTGCAGGTGAGGTCCTCTGGGTGTGTGCAGTGTTGTCCTGTCCAATAATCATGATGTCTAATCAGCATCTTGATATCCCACACCTGTGAGGTGGATGAATTATCTCAGCAAAGGAGAAGTGCTCACTAACACAGATTTAGACAGATTTGTGAACAATATTTGAGAGAAATAGGTCTTTTGTGTACATAGAAAAAGTCTTAGATCTTTGAGTTCGGCTCATGAAAAATGGGGGAAAAACAAGTGTTGCGTTTATAATTTTGTTCAGTGTAGATAATCAATAAATATTACTAAATATTAAATCTTAATTAATAATACTATTAAAGAACAAAATTAAAAATAAGTAAATAAATAATTAATAGAAATAAGAAATAAATATAACATGAATGATGCGTGCAATTATTTGAAAACAGTAGAAGGTGATATGCAAATATGTTACATGTAGTAACAGTAAAGAATGTGTAAACAGAGTGGAATGTGATGTACCATATGTACAGGTGTGTTACATGTAGTAACAGTAAAGAATGTGTAAACAGAGTGGAATGTGATGTACCATATGTACAGGTGTGTTACATGTAGTAACAGTAAAGAATGTGTAAACAGAGTGGAATGTGATGTACCATATGTACAGGTGTGTTACATGTAGTAACAGTAAAGTGCAGAATGACAGACTGGAAGGTTGTGAGTTTGAGTCCCAGGATCATCAAGCTGCCACTGCTGGGCCCTTGAGCAAGGCCCTTAACCCTTAAATGTTCATTTGTATAAAATGAAATAGAAATGTAAGTCCTTTTGTATTAGGGTGTCTGCTAAATACCATGAATGTAAATGTAAGGTGTGTTACATGTAGTAAAGTGCAGTGTTCAGAATGTCAGTGTAGAAACTGAGTCTTTATAGACTCCTAATGGATCTGTGTGGCAGTCATCAGACTGTGGAAGTACTTTCCTGATGGCACAGGCTGAACAGACCGTTAACGGGGTGGATGGAGTCTTTAATGATTTCAACAGATCTGGTATTACATGGTTTATGCCAGATATATGGAACTGTCTTAAATATATAAACAGCTTTCTTTCAATATTCTCAGGGTTTTATAAAATATGGATTTCCTCCATGGCTCCTCATAATATATATAGAAGGAATAGGAAGATGTTTTACATTGTGAAAGCTACAAGCTGTGAACATGTGGCATGTGCTTTTAGATCACACCTGAATGATAGTAATGTAATTAGTAATAGTAATGTAAGTCTTGGTTAATTTTCTTAATCAAGCACCATGGCTCTGATAATATTTACAACTGCACCATTAGTTTAGATTAGTTTATATTTATGTCCTTGTTCTAAAACGTTATCTGTTAGAAAGTCTGCAGTAGGACCTGTTTTCTGTAGTAGACTTGTTTCCTGCACGACCTAATTTAGTGTAACACACAACAGAGCTGTACTACAGGTGTTCCATTATGCGTGTGTGTAGTGTTCTGTGTGATGCGTTCCTGTGTTGCACGTGACTGTACATTATCTGTACATATGTTTAATGCCTATTGTTTATGTTTTCATGTTCCTAGACATATATTTCAATCACCAGTTGTTTCTTTTCTCTGCCGCTATGAACCGCTAGCTAGCGTTAGCATTAGCCTCGGTGCGCGAGTAGCACTAGCTTGTTAATTCCAACTGTTTATTACAATCTAGCTACTTATTTTGATAATAGTTCATATTTTGTGGACACGTCTGTGGATGATATACTGTTCATATGCCACTTTAAACATTTGTTTACACTTTATTCATTGTTATATTGTTCTATTCCTTTCATTCCTTTAGACCATAAACACAGATCACTATATGATCAGACCTCCACAAAACCAAACCCCCTGTTATTCATGTGAACTGGAAGACTGTTCACTAAACCCGTCTTTGTGAAGAGCGCCTTCCTCCATTGCCTTGATTCTCTAACCGGAATCTCATCCATATTCGGTCCCCTCAACCAGTGTTATTATATTTGTAGTGAGGCTTCATGACATTATCTTTCCTACAGTAACATCTTTCACAGGGACTTGTATAGTGGAAGCTACTCATTATCTAAACCTAAAATAAAGTGATTTAAAACATGTGTCTATATAACAGAGAATAGTGTATAATCATGGAGGATGATGTTTTCTGATAGGAGATGTTTATTTAACATTTATGGAAAGAGTCTCTAGTGTGAGTTTTTTGTAACAGACATTATTTTATCAGCTGCAGTTAAAGTATTCCTGAAAGTCGGGGTGTTTCAGCTCCATCAGCAGCCCTACTTCCTGTCTCCTTGTATATAAAGGGTAATGACAAGAACTTTTTATCCAAATAAACAAAATGCAAGCAAATGCAACTTTTTCCTTTTCACAGTGAGTAAATATTGTGCCTTATGCCCAGCTTTATTCAGCTTTTTCATTGTTTTTGTATTTGTTTTTAAATAAAAGTGCTTTTATAATGTAATGTGATGATGTGATTTGAGTGAGTTGTTCTTGTAGTGATGAATCTGTGGTCAGTGTCATTATAGAACTTCTCAGGCAGTAAAAATAAATAAATATTTATATACTGGTAAGAAGGTTGTGAGTTCAAATCCCAGCACCACCTTCAGCTCCACCCTAAACCCTGGACAACTCCCCTGTATAATATAATGATATGTAATTAATGAACAAATGCAAATACACACACACACACACACACACTCACACAGCTGTTCTCTTTTCCTCTCTGATGAACAGATTCTTAGACATACACACAGATATAAAGTGTTTATCTGGACACCCAGTTACTGCCATGGTTTATGTGGACTCACCCTTCCTAACATTCCATGAATGAAATTCCTGTCAGAAATGCACACACACACACACACACACACACTCTTACACACCCCACACCCCTCACACACACTCTTACACACCACACACACCCCTCACACACACACTTACACACCTCACACACACTCTTACACCCCACACACACCCCTCACACACACTCTTACATACCCCACACACCCCTCAAACACACTCTTGCACACCCCACACACCCCTCACACACACTCTTACACACCACACACACCCCTCACACACACTCTTACACACCCCACACACCCCTCACACACACCCTTACACACCCCACACACCCCTCACACACACTCTTACACACCCCTCACACACAATCTTACACACCCCACACACCCCTCACACACACTCTTACACACCCCACACACCCCTCACACATACTCCACACACCCCTCACACACACTCGTACACACCCCTCACACACACTCTTACACACCCCTCACACACACTCTTACACACCCCACACACCCCTCACACACACTCGTACACACCCCTCACACACACTCTTACACACCCCACACACCCCTCACACACACTCTTACACACCCCACACACCCCTCACACACACTCTTACACACCCCACACACCCCTCACACACACTCTTACACACCCCACACACCCCTCACACACACTCGTACACACCCCTCACACACACTCTTACACACCCCACACACCCCTCACACACACTCTTACACACCCCTCACACACACTCTTACACACCCCTCACACACACTCTTCACCCCCCTGCCATCTGGAAAGAGGTACTGGAGCATTCGGGCCTCACAACCACAGTGTGTAACTGTTTCTTTCCTCAAGCCATCAGGCTCCTCAACACCCAGGACTGAACTGTACAAAACTCTCTCTCTCTCTCTCACACACACACACACACACACACACACACACACTCTTTCACCTGTGTGGACACACACACACTTATATAGCTTATATTGTTCAGTACTTATTGCACTACCTCAAACCCTGTTATTATTTCATTACTCTGCTATATTTATGTTTATGCCCATTTCTATTTGCACTTCCTCAACCGCTGCTACTCTGTACATCATTTCATTTTTATTCTATTTAATTTTTTACATTTCACTACACATGTTCTTTATCTTTCGGTGCTGTGTCCTGTGTTTTTGTGTTGTCTTTTTGTACCTACTGTTTCTGCACTGTCTTGTGTTTGTTCTGTTTGCACCTAGTTGCACTCTGCACTTTATGTGTCTAGGACAAAACTTCTGTCCTCGCTCTGTGTTGTTTTTTCCTATTTGATCTTTATGTTGTATGTTTCTGTAGCACCAGGTCCTGGAGAAATGTTTCATTTCACTATGTACTGCGTCAGATATATGTGGCTGAAATGACAATAAAGCTTCTTCAATCTTGAATCTTGAATTTGTGTAATGGTTTATTCAGGCCTGCTGTCATATTCCAAAAATTCTTTGCAGAAATTCCGTTCCATACTTCCTGTCACGTTTGAAATGAGTTTTTCACCAAGTTCCCCAATGGTTTTGGATCGTTACGGTTCCTTAAGCAGTTCTATTTGGAGCTCTTCCTGAAAGAAAAACACTGAGGTGATGAGGTTAAATTAGAAACCTTAAGGTGTTTACAGAGAGAGAAGCTGAAAACAAATGAATGCAATCATGATATTTATTAGGATCAGTGGATTAAAATATAGGATAAAGGGATTAGGTGAGAAATATAGAATTCATTCTCTTCACACTCCATCACAGAAGTTGTGCTCCATACTCCAATCCAGTAGGTGGCGGAATTTACACCTTAAAGCTGGCTTACCAACCGCCATTTAAACAACAGAACAGAACTCTCCATCACAGTAGGTGGCGGTATGAAGCTATGAAGTTGGTTCGAAACCCTCCATGAAACCAGAAGAAGAAGAACAGCTGTAAAGTTTATGTGACCATATCAGCGGTCAGGAACTTATAAAAATGGGAACAAACTGTGAGAAAGTGACTTCCCAAGACTCTGATATCATTCCTGCTGAGTTAATCAGAGCACCGACAGCTCCGTGGATCACCACGCCGGCAGGGAGGCGGAGAAGGCGGTGTAGGGAGAGGAAACAAGAGAGAGGCTGATGTTCTAGGATACAGACCAGGATAAGGAGCAACCTGAACAAACCCTCTCTGTCTGCATCTTCCTGATAATGTACGGTCACCTGCAGACAAAATGGAGGATATTTTATTGAGCTTATTTTTATTATGATCCCCGACACGGATATTGAGTTATCAGTCACTCAGATCACCATGACGACCGAACAAGGGACTCCTGGAAGAAGATAGGGGGCGCTCTCTGTGTTTACATTCACAATGACTGGTGCACTAATGCCACAGTGTGTTTGTGTTTTTATTTATGGCTTTATATTTTATGGGCTTTTTCTTGTGGATTTCTTGTTTGTGTATTTTATCACTTCTATAATTTCTCATAATTGTTATATTTAGCAGTTTATCAGTAATAATAATAATAATAATAATAATAATAATAATAATAATAATAATAATAATCCAGCAGCATCCTAACAGCGCCCTCAGCAGGTCAGTTAAGAGAATAAACACATTTCATGAAACAGAAATCTCACTTTGGAAATGCTTTACTGCCATCTAGTGGATGGAAAGTTTTAATGTTCTTAATCAACAATAATAATCAATTTTTACAATTATTATTGTTTATAATCCTGAAAACCAGAGTAAATGTGTGTATTGAATAATAAATATCTAATTACAAGTGAAATGGTAAAAATTCTTGAATATAGTCAGAATTTGTAAAATGTCAAAAAATTAAAATTATTAGTGAAAACATTTATAAACATCAGTTTAAGTCTAACAATGGATTAAATCATGTTATAATGTTGTATTGATTCATATCTGGTATGTGTGTGTGTGTGTGTGAGTGTGTGTGAGTGTGTGTGTGTCTTTATGTGTCTTTGTGTGTGTGTGTGTGTGTGTGTAGAAGGGATGTTTAGCTGATGTAGTTACAGTGTGGTTTATCAGTGTGTGTATCTGCTCTGTGCAGCTGTCAGGCATTAATGCTGTACGACAGCCGAGTGTTTCCTCTCTCTGAAATCAGTGTGTGATGTGATCGACTCTCATCAGTCACACACCTCAGAGACAGGAGGCGGAGCTCTGTTCATCAGTCACACACCTCAGAGACAGGAGGCGGAGCTCTGTTCATCAGTCACACACCTCAGAGACAGGAGGCGGAGCTCTGTTCATCAGCGCTGACGTTATTTTGATATATATGGAGAAAGTGAAAGATGCCTCGTCTGATTTGTTATTGAGGCTGTGTGATGATTTCCTCTCATCTTTCTAATAAGGTAACAGTGAGTGTGATTGGCTGTCTCTCTCTCTCTCTGTCTGTCTCTCTGTAGGGGGCTGAGTGAGGAGATACACTTCTCTCAGTCTCTCTGGGTGAGTGGAGGTGAACACATCGTGTACAGTGAGGAGGGAGATGGAAATCTGTCTGACTTTTATTCTTCTCTCATCCACACTCACACTCACAGCAGCTGGTAAGTTCACACTGATTATTCACACCAAAACATCACACACTTCTCACTTTAACAGTAGGGACGAGTTTTAATCAGGAAATGTCAGAAATTTTCCTGGACTGATTGTAACTTTATAAACAGTGAAAGTGTTTGATTTTTATAGAATTTAAAAAGCTGTACATGAGCGTACACACATCATCCTCAGGGTTTGTTCTGAGGCGTCACTTATACAATCAGCTCCAGATTAATGTTTAGAGTTTAGACATGATTTATTGTGAGGAAAAAATAACTTAACTAACATAAGACTCTGTGTGTGTGTGTGTGAGAGAGAGAGAGAGAGAGAGGGAGAGAGAGAGAGTTGAAATAAAATCTCTCTCTCTCTCTCTCTCTCTCTCTCTCTCTCAGACAGTGTGAGGTTGGTGAATGGTGGAAGTCGCTGTGCTGGGAGAGTGGAGGTTCTTCAGGATGGTCAGTGGGGAACAGTGTGTGGTTATAACTGGGATGAGGTCGATGCTGCAGTGGTGTGTAGAGAGCTGCGCTGTGGGGAGGCTGTAAACGCACCACAATATGGTCACTTTGGACCAGGATCAGGACCAATCTGGATGGTTGGTGTGAACTGTAGAGGATCAGAGTCGAGACTGAAGGACTGTGGGTCATGGGGGAAAGGGGAGAGTTATAACTGTAATCATTATGATGATGCTGGAGTCACCTGCTCAGGTAAACTTCTGTATTTAGAACAAACACTGGAATTAGTTATGTTATTATTATGATTAAATTGATGGATTTGAATTATACCATGAAATAAATGTTATTAAAATTATGATTTCATTTAAACATTTTTAAACAATATTTTATAACATTTAAATGATTTCTTGATATTCTATCTTGTTGAAAATTTACACAATATTTACACAATTAAATAAAACACAGGTCAGACTTTGAGACTCACTGCTGGTCCTCACCGGTGCTCTGGGAGAGTGGAGGTGTTTCATGGAGGTTCCTGGTCCACAGTGTGTGATGCTGACTTTGACCAGCAGGATGCAGAGGTTGTGTGTCGAGAGCTGGACTGTGGGATTCCTGTGGAGGTTCTGGGATCAGCTGCTTTTGGACGAGGGGAGGGTCAGGTGTGGACAGAGGAGCTTCAGTGTAGAGGAACTGAATCTGACATTACCTTCTGTCCAACATCATCTTCACTCAAACACTCACACTGTTCCCATGACAACGATGTGGGATTAATATGTTCTGGTTAAGTATCATGATGTAACTTCTGTTTAAATAGAGACCACATAGCTGTCCATCAAACTTTAAGGTGCCTGTGTTAATGTTCCTCTTTCACTGAGCTCTCGGCTGTTTGTTCAGGTCACACAGAGGCGCGGCTGGTGAACGGACCGGACTCCTGTTCTGGTCGAGTGGAGCTCCAGTACCTCGGTGAGTGGGGCACAGTTTGTGCTGTAGGCTGGGATATGAGAGCTGCAGATGTTCTGTGTGCACAGCTGGATTGTGGGAGAGCTGTGGCTGTGGTGGAGGTGGACTGGTTTGGGGAGGGGAGTGGCCACATCTGGGCTGATGTGTTTGATTGTCAGGGGAAGGAGACACACCTATCACGATGTGGCGTCTCATCATGGAGTCGAGCTGCATGCTCTCATAAACACGACGCTGGAGTCATCTGTAATGGTGAGATATTAACATCACGTACACCACGTTACTGAATAAAGTCAGAGTTCATTAGAATATTTAAATGATGTTCTTCTGCTTCAGGATCATCCATGGTGTTTCATGAGGGGCGAGTGCGGTTGTCTGGAGGGAGAGAGTGTCAGGGGGAGGTGGAGATTTATTTCAGGCAGGACTGGAGGAGAGTTCTCCTGGACTCGTGGAGTCTGTCTGAGGCGTCTGTGCTCTGCAGACAGCTGGGCTGTGGCTCTGTGCTGAACTACCGCTCCTCTCCATCCACCACTGAACACAAACACATGTGTGTAACGGGTTTCAGCTGCTCTGGGAGTGAAGCTCATCTGGGGAACTGCAGCAGGCCACAAGCTGAACCTGTCAACTGCAGCTCTGGGGAACAGCTCTACATCACCTGCTCAGGTAAACACCTACAGATGAGCAGACATGTACAAAACCAGAGCTTTAAAATGTAGTTTAAGAAACAGAACTCGATCAGGATTAATAATCATAACTATTAATCATTTTAATTAAAAAAGCAATTATTTTACAGTTCAGGAAAACAGAACAAACATTTTCTCTGTCTTTCCTAAACTATAAATGTTGATATTTACTCTCTCTCATTTACCTGTTAGACCCTGGGGGGCAGGACTGTTAATAAACTCCTAATAAACTGTTAGTAAACAGTCTGTTAGCTGCATTATTAGTTACAGTATTAATATTAATTATTTTAACTGATATTAACACTGATTGTGTTGTTTTAAAGAGTTTTACATATCTGTGTGTGTGTGTGTGTGTGTGTCTGTGTGTGTGTCTGTGTGTCTGTGTGTCTGTGTGTGTGTGTCTGTGTGTCTGTGTGTGTGTGTCTGTGTGTGTGTGTCTGTGTGTGTGTGTCTGTGCGTGTGTGTGTGTGTGTGTGTGTGTGTGTGTGTCTGTGTGTGTGTGTGTGTGTGTGTGTTTGTGTGTGTGTGTCTGTGTGTGTGTGTGTGTCTGTGTGTGTATGTGTGTGTGTATATGTGTGTCTGTGTTTGTGTGTGTGTGTGTGTCTGTGTGTGTGTGTGTGTCTGTGTGTGTGTATATGTGTGTATATGTGTGTCTGTGTGTGTTTGTGTGTGTGTGTCTGTGTGTGTATGTCTGTGTGTGTGTGTTTGTGTGTGTGTGTGTGTGTGTGTGTCTGTGTGTGTGTGTGTCTGTGTGTGTGTGTGTGTGTGTGTGTGTGTGTGTAATAAAGACCCCCGCTCCATCAGGTTGGTTGGTTCTGGGGGAGACTGTGCAGGAAGGCTGGAGGTTTTCCACAGCGGCTCGTGGGGGACAGTGTGTGATGACTCATGGGATATTGAGGATGCCCAGGTGGTGTGCAGACAGCTGCAGTGTGGAGTGGCCCTCAGTACCCACATACCAGCCTGGTTTGGTCCTGGAACTGGGTCCATATGGCTGAATGAGGTGGAGTGTGAGGGGAACGAGACGTCCCTGTGGAACTGCAGATTTCAGCTGTGTGAAGAGGGTGAATGTGGACACCATGAGGACGTAGGAGTCGTCTGCTCAGGTACAGTGTGATGACTGACAATAAACCTGTTAGATATGTATATGTTTTATTTCATAATGTTCCTGAAATTCAACATGATAGTAAGGACTTGTTTATAAATGTAATCCATCTAGAATATATTTCTCCATAAAGATAATATTACACATATTTAACTGTGTCGATAAAACAGGACATTTTCAGATGAAGTGTAAGTCGTCCTTCTCTCTCCAGAGTTTAAAGAGATCCGACTCTCAGAGGGCTGTGAGGGGAATCTGGAAGTGTTCTACAATGGAACCTGGGGTAATGTGTGTTACAATGAGATGGAGCTAGAAACAGCAGATATGGTGTGTCGAGAGCTGAACTGTGGAAGACTAAAGCTTTTGGACTCAGCCATAGCGAGAGTCGAATCTGCTCCTAATTGGCTGGATCATCTGAAATGTAGGAAACACGACTCTAATCTGTGGCAGTGTCCATCTTCACCCTGGGGACAGAACAGATGTGATAATCGTGATGAAGTGGCTCGTATTACCTGCACAGGTAAGAGGATTCTCTCTCTCTACTAGTTTATATATTACTGTAGAATTTGTGTAAATATTTCAGCTATAAAATAAGAATGAGAGAAAAGTCTGTTTCATGTGTTTTATTACTGCAGAAGATGGAACGTCTCTACGTACTCATGGGACATGTTCATCATTTCCTCTTCAGAAATACTGCTCAAGTAAGGACACTTAAATCTGTCATGTGTTGAGGAAAGAGTTACTGTTTCCTCCCAGAAGTTGATCATTTTCCTATAACAGTGTGTCCTGAAGGGTGTTATTTCTCTCAGAACACAGCAATAAACTAACAGTTGTATTTTTTATTTAAAGGATGATATGCCATGCATTTTATCCATTTCCAGTTTCATTTAATGATGTTGAATAAAACATTTAGTTCCTGTTCTCACTTATG